>NC_052478.1:1855460-1926304 GCF_009730915.1 Dioscorea cayenensis subsp. rotundata
ACACTGCACACTACTCGTTTTAGGCGTTTCCGTATACTTTGGAAATATTCAATTAAACAGTAATTATTAAAAACCTCAAGGGTGTATGTGTGAAAGAGAGAAAAAAAAAGATGATGAGAGAGAGGAAGAGAGAGAGAGATATGGTGCAGAGTGGAGAATCAAAGGACACGGTATTTCTGGGTACCAAACGATATGACTTTTGTTTGTTTTACACTTTACTCCTCTCTCTCTCTGATTTTTTTTTTCTTTTTCTTTTTAATATAGCTAGTTAGGAAGGACGTCAGAAAGAAGCGTGTGAGTTCCCATGGAACAAGCTTATAGGATAATATATTTAGAAGGTAAAATGAGTATTTGATAAATAAATAAATAATTAATAAATATTTTTTGTAACATCATCTCATATGAAACTATGCGGTGTTGCTATGGTATAGATAGTAGACGAAGTCAATCAGATGGGACGGAACTCAAATCACGGGCCACTGCTGTCATCTATAGCACAACTGACAAGTCTATTGACCTCACAAGAGTCATCACTTTTTTTTATTTCGGTTAGTCGTAATAATATGCATGAATTAATTTAAATTTTAAAAATATACTCCATGTTTATCAATGTGTGAGCTGGAAGGCTGGAATAATCAATCTCATTATAGTGATAGGGATCAGACTAGACTCAAACTCAGCAATGGTGGCGGTGATTGAGAGAGCATTTGCGTCCTGTCCTTTTTACACCCAACCCCCTTGAGTATGTTTTAATTTTTGATTACTTACTTCCCGCGGACTCACAATCACAGGGGCCCCCACAACCTCTCCGTCAATGACGCCGCTTATCTACTCTGAAGTCTGAACAGTCATTCTCTCTCTTGCCGGTCACTTTATAAAAGCGGCCAACCCAGCAAAGCTAGTGGGTCCCACCACCTCAACCGCCCTACCCTTAGCCGTACTACCACGTGCCCCTCACGCCCACTTTGATCCAAATTTTTTTTTTCTTAATTTAATTATGATTAACGACCACGAGAGGAGATTATAGAAGCCAAAATATATATAATTTAATGGAAAAGCGAAATCTCCTCCGCGGCCGCCGAGCATCCTCTGCCTGGGGGGGGCCTACCTACCGTCTTAGCCGGCAAAATAAAATAAATAATTAAAAATAATTAAATAAATGAAGTCGCTTTTGGACCAGGATGGCCCGTGCGTACACGTGTTAACATCTTGAAGCGGATCTCGAGACAGACGTTGCCTACACGCTTACGCCCTGATTCGCCGCCCCGCACACCGCCTCGGGATTCGCTTTCTTTCTATATTGCATCGATGGATGACAAACAAATAAACCAAACGAAAAGAAACCGACCGCTTCCGGCTTGCCGGAAAGGAATTACGCCCATTAATTAATTAATTAAAAGTTTGAAATTTTTTTTTTTAGATTTTGGTAATTAATTGAAGATGTTACAACGCGAAATATTTACAGTAATTCAGCGAAGCGTGTGAGATACGCTTTTTTGAAAAAAATAATAATAATAATTCGGCGGAAAAAAAAGGAGAGATTTCATTCCTTGTTTTCTTGTTAAACTCGGTGCAAGATCCGGCGAGAGACGAGCATACTCAGGCGAGGTCCGGGGGAGGGAGGTTGAGGTCGAGATCGAAGCGCAGTGGCTTGCGTGGAGAAGGCGGTGGGTGATGATCTACGACGGAGGAGGAGTCAGAGTCGCTCTGGACACTGGCTACGACGGGAACGTGGAAATCGGTGAGAAAACTCGGGCGATCTAGCTTCAGCCGCTGGTGATTCACTCCGGCGCCGGGTTTCTCCGATCTGACGATCGCGTTGAAGAGAAAGAAAGGCTGTGGTGCAGAAGCGAAGGGTTGGAAGGGGAACCGTGCAACGCCGGAGTGGGGGAAATGATCGAGATCGAGAGGCGGAGGGAGTTGTGGCTTCGCTATTACCGGCGTCTCACGGGAGGAGGACTCGACGGTGCTGCTCTGGCTGCTAGGGCTAACGGCGCCGCCAGGAGCGGCGGCGCTGGGAATCTGGTATGTCTCCGGGTAAGGAAAATTCGTCTTCGCCTTAGATCCTCTAAACTCTCTCGCAGCGGCGTCGTAGGCCTTGGCCGCTTCTTCGGCGGTGTCGAAGGTGCCGAGCCAGACCCGGCTCTTCTTGCTTGGATCCCTGATCTCCGCCGCGTACCGTCCCCACGGACGCTTCCTCACTCCTCTGAAATGCACCTCCTTCACCGCGCCATCAACGCCGGCACGCGCCGCTCCACGCCCTTTCTCACGAGGTGCCATTTCTCTACCTTTTTTTTTTTGCTGTTTTTTATTTTATTTTTGAAGATTTAATTAGATCGAAGAGAGATCGCGATCGAGGTATGAAATTAGGAGTAGGGGTTCGGGTGGGATGGATGGTTATATAGACGGGCGAGGTGGCACAATGGACGGCTGGATGAGTAGTAGAGCGGGGATATTGAAATCATTCGGCGCGGTCAACACTCGTTTGACCGACTCCTCCTGCCGCCGCCTCCTCGTCTTTAGCGGCACTCCAAATAGGGACTCTTTTCCCGACGCACACGTCAAAATTTAGATTCGATAACTTAGTTGGTCTGGGTTTTAGGTGAGTCTAAGGATGGGTGTAATGGTATTGATGGATAACGTGGCACGCGGAGAGTGGATGGAGGAGGATGTTAACGGGCGTGAGAGACGGATGACGGATGGTAACGGCGTTTGGGTGACCCAACAAATGTCGGCATCGTCCGGTCCCGCGCCGTGTAACTTGGATCACGGAGCTTTGGAGGAAGGGGTTGTGGTGGGGGCCCACACACGGAAACCAATGGAACCGCTCCGTGGGCCGACAGTTAGTCACGCATTAGATCCAGTGCACCAGGACACGTGTCGGTTGCACGGGCGTGGCGGTGCAGGAGGGCCGAGAATCCTGTTCATATCTCGCGCGTGGTGTGGCGTAATAATTGTGGGCGTTTTTTTTTTTCTGTTAACCCCCTTGGGAAGCCTCAAATTACTTTTAGCAATGAATTAGGAGGCTTGAGAGGTCGATAAATATGGGATAATTATTATTAGTGTAGATATCAATTAAACACTGCCTAACATAATAGGGAGCCATGTCTGTGTTTGGAGATTGGTGGATTGAGTTTCACCGCCATCAATACTGCAGTAGTATTATATCATGTATTGTTTAATATTATAAAAAATATTATAATATTTTTATTTATTATTTAGTGGTTTTTTTTACAGAAGTCATATTTTTTATTTTTTTAAAAAATATAGTGTAAGAAAGATTTATCATTATATAATTATAGTCCTTGATATATTATTTTTAAGTGTATATGACAAATTATTATTATCTTATTTTATTAATAATAATGTTTTTAAGTTTAAAATATATATCATAAATCATTTGTATAAATTTAGAAATTAGAACCACACATAGTTGGTCACAGATGTTATAATTAAATGTATGCCCTTCTCACAACCGCACTAAATAGTTATGAAAGTTACTGGTGACTTGCAAGTGAGGATGTGATGTAAGGGGGTTGACAGGAAGGGAGGAAAATTAGGAGATGGAAAAATGGAACACACACACACCAAAAAGAAACATTTAAATGAAATTGGAGAAATAAATGAACGGTGGGGATGAAGTGGTGGGAGTAACGATGGGGCAGCAACGGCGGCTGCGGTTGAGGGATGTGGACGGTGAGTGGGTTTCATTTTTGTGGGTGTTTGTTTGTCTTTACGTGCCGCCTATTAATTAGTTTGTGCGTGTGTATCTGTATGTGTGTGTTGCCTTTGTTTTCACACGCACGCCAGCACAAAAGGGCACGTTGACCGCGTCCTAAGCCGGCATCTTTGCCTCCTACTCATCATCATCATCATCATCTGTAGCGTTGCATGCCCACTGATTACCATTTATAAATATATATAATTTATTATTATAAAAACATTATAAATTTATTTAAAAAAAAGTTTATTGGTTAGGTAAAATTATTTGCATATATATATATATATATATTTTTAATAAAAGTGTCAATACAAACCGTGCAAGCATGGACTTTAAAGAGGACTGAATATACTCAAGAGAGCTAGTGGGAACAAGCAAAGCAACTAAACGAGTGATGATCCTTATTTCCCTGTCACTGTTATTGGACTATTCATTATTTGTTAGGTAGGACGAATCCCTGTTTGCGAATATTTATTATTAGTTTAGTTAGTATCTGTTCTGCTTCTACTAAAAATTTATATATTTGCTAACATTAAAAAAATAGTAATAAAATGAAATGAGTATATTGCTGTTATTATGTAACTCAATAATCTAAAAATGAAAGTTATTACTATCATTTTTTACAGAGAAAAATCACAAAGTGATAATTATAAAGAGGTAAATAGGATGGTTGATCTGGAGGGAGCTCATATGGTCGATGGGGCAACAACCAGAACTAATGGTGACAAGGAAATGGCTCGCCACATGTGGATGGGATGTGCACGTGGGTGTGTCATTATTTGGCAATGGCATCAATTAGGGTTAGGGTTAGGGTTAGGGTTAGGGTTAGAGCAGGGTATGGGGCAAGCTGAATATCTCCAGTGGAGCATGATGAGAGGCCAGTGTTAGGTCATACCAAACAAGAATTAAGATGGTTGTCACTGTTTGTTTGCATGTGCACCATTATGAATAGAATAGACCAGGCCTTTCATTACGTCCAGCCCACAACTTACTCCCTAATGTCCAGTTTTAGTAGTAATGATAGTTGCCGGAATTAAAAATAAAAATAAAAATAAAATGAATAAATAAACAAATAAATAAAGGCCATTCCCTGATGGATAACAACCCAAAACTATAACCTGATTTGTCACACATGACTCTAGATCCAAATCTGGTTTCATATTTCAGTGTTTGGTTAGAGATATGCTAAAGGAAAGGGATAGTTTTTTTCTTCTCTAGATCTCATTTGTGATAAAGCTAAAATTAAATATGCATAAATCCTACAAATCAAACAATGCCATGTACTCACATAGCTCATAGCCTCATGCTACTCTGGATTTTTGATGTGAGAGGAATACTGTGTCTTCTAATCCTGCTTTAGTGCTTAATAATTTTGATATTCCTATTTGAGTTAAATGTTGAAATTCTATACCTCTACATCAACCAAACACTATTGTTATATGTTTCATCATAATCATCCAAAAATTAAAATAGCAAAACAAGAAATTATTTAAAGAAAATAGCCATTACTAACCCACCTAGAGTTCAGATAAGTTTCAGTCTAGTAGACACCAAAAAAAACAAAAGAGAAAAGCATGGCTAGACCAATGACTTTGCAATGAAGATAAATAGAAATCAACGCACCTTGCAGCTTGTTCTGGGGCAGGAAGTCAACAAAGATGGAACTTTGTATTTAGGACAAATGGTTGAGGCATCAGGTGGTGGTGCTGGGTTGGTATTTGATGCTTTAGCAGGGACACATGGGTGTTGCCCATACCAGGGCAAGATAACACAGACCATTATTATTGTTCCTACAACCAGTACTGCTTCAGATTAGAACCAATTCTTGGAAATTATTCACATTCTGGGCATTTCTTGGGTCTTTCTTAGACACCTATTCATTCAGGACCTATGATAATGTGCCACTGACATTGGGTGAAATATTGGACTAAAATTACCCAGATCTTATCCAAATTTCATAAACAAAATAACAAATTGTATACCCATTCTTGTTTTCAAAATAGATGACATTGTCCAAGGTGGTAAATGTAAGCATTATTTAATAGATTTTAGAATGTCAGGTAAAAATATATATGATTTCACAATTCTCAAAAGCTATATAAAAAATTGACCATGACGCGGAAAATTCAACAATTTATTCCCATGACCATGTCAGCTAACAGGATGGACACATTAATCACATGTTATGGCCTATTGCAGAACTATATAAACATTTAAATCCGTACTTTTAGTGGGACAACATGACACTAGTTACTGATCCTGGATTCTTTATTGTGACAATACACTAAAAGTTTTTAATGGAATGCAACACACATATAAAATCAAAATTAAGTTCTTTCTTACCTTTAAGAACAGTGTAATGCATTGAAGATATCCTCATTCGTCGGTTATCACTTTCCCTGTGAACCAAACATTTCATTCAAATCACAAAAATCCATTAAAATTCCCCAAGAAACCGATTAAAAAAATAATACAAATAAAAATTGAGCAAAGTAATAAATATGCACAGCCACAATATTTTTGGGAAGAGGAGCGGGGCGAACCCACTAGAGACCCCAGGGACGTGCACAAATCTCGGTGAAACAAGTGGGGACGAGGCCTCGCTCACGTGGGCGCAGGAATTACTGGTACACAACCACTATTAACAATTCCCATAAATGTGCCCTCAGTCGAGAATCGAACTTTCACCACTCGGTGAGAGTTCTATCGGCAACCCATGTACCAATAGACCCACAGGTCGTTGGCACAACCACAATATATTGAGCAAATAATTCAGTAAATTAGTTGGATCCTATCCATACAGAAGCAGGAAGCACACACTGTATACATTATCAAGGCCAGTTCATATTGCATAGCACATCACAACAAAGAACATGTCTTGAGTGTTCCCTCATGACATATATTAAGACAGAAAGCACAATTAAATGTGCGCGTGATGCTACCTGTAGTACATAGCAGCAAAAGTTTGCATGTGGGGGCATAAGAATGTAAAGTTTTCCTGTGATTGTTTGTACTCCAGGAACAAGCAAAGCTCTTCATTAAGATAGAAGGTATAGATTTGAAAATTATTGGCCATGATAAATGTCAATGGAAAACCTTATGCTAAGAGATATAATATCTTGATAAATGCAAATGTAAATATAATTTGTCGCTAATGAGAGGAAGAAGAAAGTGTTTTTCTAAAATTTAAAAAAAAAAAAGAAAGAGAATTTGATGATGACCTGTAAAATGGCCATCAGGCAGTAAAAACATTCAAGTGAATGAGATACATCACATCCATCCTCTAATGTGTGATTACTTGGTGAGAATTGGGTCCCATTCATCAGGCAAATTGCTGAGGAGAAAGGAACTGAAGCAGTTGTTTGAACCTGAAATACAATTTAGTTGTACAAGTAAAGCAAAATAAACAAAGATATTTAAAAAAACAACAACAACAACAACAATAACAAGCATTCTTACAAGTTTTCCAAGAGATTTCTTACAGTATAGATATAATTGTTTCCCAGATTTTCATCATCCATCTTCAAGCACTCTCTTGTTTAGTGAACAACATGTCAAGCAGAATGCAGTAATACGTACATATGCATACACAGCAAATGGAAAGAAATGAGTTAGTAAGGGTTAAACACACTTGATAAAAAGTTCATGCACCCACTGGACGTTAATATGTTGTAAAATCCTAAATATGTCATATAAAAATCATTAAACATAAAAAGCGAAAAAAAAGAGGAAAGTGAAGATTGGAAAACCAAAATAGTAAAAGGGGAAAACAGCGAAAGATGGCGCAAAAAAAAAGGGAACAATTAACAGATTCCTGGAAGAAGAGAAGATCAACGCTATGCTTAAACCAGAAACATTAAAACCGTGCACCAAATTACCAAGAATGCTAAACATAATGCGTAGCATATTATTCCTTAGTTTGTAAAATTGAAGTGTTCTATTAGCATATAAAAGAACAAAGTCCATGGGCAATCAATAGTCATGAAGCGCTAGCAACCTCATTTCTAGTGAACTTCTGCTACAACATACGTGTCTTTTAATTAGGTGCATATTGCTGGTTGCATGTAGCCATCCTTTCTACAGTTAAACATTACTAAACGTGCTGAAATATATAATTCTATTTAGTATTTATAAAAAAAAAACTATAGGGTAAAAGTCTCAGGTTTCCACTTTCCATACCCACTATTCTATCATGCTACACCTTGACCATATGCCATCTCTCTTGGTCCTGCTTTTTACTGCTGCTAGCTCTGAACAAGTGATTTGTGAATGGCTTCTATGCAGGGAAAACAAAACCAGTATCAGTTCAGGAAAGGTTGTCTGATATTACTTCAATTATAAGAATAACCATCAAAATAAATTAGTTTATGTGAACTTAGTGAAAAAGAAAATATGCAGATTTTGGAAAGAAATTCCAAAACCAGTATTTCAGTTCTTTGCAGCCAGTCAATAGCAGAAAAAGGAAGCCAAATTGATTATATTTAATCCAACATCTTGCCAGTTTAATAGTGCAGTGCTGACAGCTTCACATTGTCATTGATCGCTTAAATACCATAGCCTAATACATATTCATTAATGTCAAGTGCACATGACTAAACATGATGGATAACAACCTACCATAGATTGTTTATGCCTTCAGTATCACAGTACTTCAGATGAAAAAATGGAGGGATTTCGGATTATTAATAACCGGCATCCAACTCGGGAACTCAATAAATGGCAACCTCCACAAGATCAATGTAAACATAATCACAGTTTATAAAACATGGAAGGCCACTGATAGTTTAATCAATGAAGATAATTAACCCTACAAGATCTCAGAAATATTTGGTGATATTACAATTACAGACATGAGAAGAAAAAAACTCGCAATAATATTTGGTGCATAACAGAGTGAAGGAAAGCTTGTTTTCTTAGCTACAGGGATGTTTTTACAGTCTAAATAAGCCCAGAGGTTAGCAAAAAGAAGGATACCTGTAACAATTAAAACCTCCTAAACAACTGAATCATGAGATTTGGTATACTTCTTGACAACCCTGCATCCAGAACAAGCAAACATCTCAATATGGTGCTCCGGAGCATTAACCTTCTGGTTGTGGTTCAACAGAAGTAAAATGCTCTCACCTGTACAAGCTTCAGGAGTTCTGCATGGGAAGCAGAAACATACTGATCTATTACCTCAGTAATGCTTGGAACTTGATGAACCTATTCAACAGATTTCTTCAGAATCATCTTATGAGCATCCTTTACTTAAGTGACCTTCCTGCTATGGACTTATCAACTCTTTCAAATAGCCCACCAAAGCAACATGAAATATTTTAATCGAGTTCATCTCCATTTGATTCCTTCTCTTAACTATTTTATTTATTTGATTAGTACCTTTGCTGCATCACTGTTTGCTCCATCCAGTGCATGACCAGGGATCCAGCAATTTTCTTCTGTTTGAGTAGAAATGCTTGTCCAATCACTTGTACTAGACTCTTAAGCAGACGACACAGCAACAGGCATAAATTGTCCTTGTTAACAGGTAATATATCCAGGACTATAAACTCCCCTTGCTGCAGCATTGCCATTTAGCTAACTTGAAAAACTTGTGACAGTCAACCATTGAGAAATTTGAAACTTTGTATTTTCTTCTGTGAGATGGTTTGTTTGCACTATCAGTAAGGAATCATAATGGCTTCCGTGAAAGGATATACTAGAAGGGGCAGAACACAAAGAAGATTAAAAAGGCACATATGGTTATCAAGCATTAGCTTGGAATGGGCGTCTCCATTCGGAAGAGGAGAAGGCTCAGCATTATATGGAGCAACACTATCCTGTTCATATCTCAAGTAACTAAATGAAGCACTGCCTGAAAGAGAAGCAAGCCTAGAAACGTTGATTCCTCAGTCAGAATTCAATGATCTATGTGCTATGGTGCTCCATACTCAAAGCGGTTAGATTCATAAGATGATGCTTTCAGCAGCGAAAAATTTATAAATTGCAGGCAAGGCAAGACATGTGCAAACTGAATTTAATACCGGTGGAAATTAGGTTTGATGAACAGTTCAAACTGTAAGACTTGTTAGAATCATGGAGAGAGTAAATAACTCTGCAGTGTTTCTATACCATGGTCCACCAAGCTTCTATCATAAGATGCATAACCAAAGGGACTGATGCTATATATCGAGTTAGGCTAGGCAGATGAAACAATGGAGAGGCAATACTTAGAAATTGAAGGATTCCATATCAAAGAAGATCCTCTAAATGATAGGACATCCTTAGATGCTCCCTCCCTTCATGCAGGCATTTCCTGGATCTAACTCTTCAATGCATGATCACATCTCATTCAGGAACCCAAAAGGGCAGTTATATTCTTCATGGGACAAACTATGTCTGCCAGAAATCAGTTAATGAAGTATTTGATGGTAGTCTACTTTCAGAAATACCAACCGTAAGAATTTCCTTTCCAGCATGTGGGGCGTGAGCGAATTACATTCATGACCTTCCTATCATATATCTAGTCTAAACTGTAAATGAGCTGTGGACTATCAACATTCATAGTTTCGACCATTCAGTTACTTGCCTTCAACCTGAGTACAATGTGTCAAATACTTGTTTAAATTAATGAGAAATGACTTTTTGATAAGTTATTCTCCAACAAGAGCACATCTTATAAGAAGATTGTGAATACCTAAATCTGCATGCTGGCATCCTAATTTTCTGTTCAAATAAGCATAATCTTTGTCCGCCCAATGATCAATAACAGCAACCTCATCTTTCTGTTGAAGAAACCTACATGAATTCCCTTTAATGCACCAGCTTCTAGTAAAACTACAAGAAGCCATGTGTTTTCCTCATAAAGCCCGGTGCGGCATCAGGAAATGAACTCCTATATCTCCTCACAAAACATGTGAGCGGCAAATGATTAAAAAGCTAAAGGTCAAATGACTGATCAGAGATCCTGATTAAAAAGGGCAATTTATTGCCATCACCTCCAATTCAATATTATATTATCATCTAAAATTCTAGCAATACCATTCTCAATTAACTTGCTAAAAGAACCAAACGAACTGAAATCAACAATCTAATCATCGATCAAAATTACAAGCCAAGCTTTTTTTATCCTCACCTTCTCCGCCATCTCCTCCTCCTCATCCTCGTCTTCATCAATCATCGCTTCCACGATCCTCCAGGGATTCATCTCTTCTCTGCCTCCAAGCCAAGCGGCGGCTTCGAGAGGGAGAAATTTCGAGAAACCACGAGCGCCTTTTTTTTTTTTAAAAAATAAAAATAAATAAATAAATAAACAGTGCATATATAAAAATACAGGAAATTTACGAAAGGTCCCCCAAGTGTACAGAATTCTCAAATGATCCCTGTAATTTTTTTCAAAAATTTACAAAAAAATCCCAAATGATATTATAATTTTTGTTACCTCCAAAAAACATCCCTCTTTAAAAAAAGTTAATACTTTCAAGTCCAAACAGCCATAACAGCCATGTGTTAATTTAGCAACATCCATGAGGACATTTATATTCTATGATATATATATATATATAATACAACTAAAAATATATTTATTTTTTTAATGGAAAGACAATGTAAAATAATGTACTTAGCTTAGATACATAAATGATAAAACCTGATACCAAATTTCAAAACCCATGAGTTCGTGTAATATTTACCAATGTTTCATCTTGCACTCATCTCCTACTCTATTTATTTCCACCAATAAATTTCCCGGTTTTATAATTAACCATTAGTTATAGAAATATCATTGCACATCATTTTCACACATTATTCTACAAGAACATTTTTTTTTAATAACACAAGAACATACATCACAAAATTACACAATTTTCAAGTTCTGCTGCCATGCCTTCTTATGTACAATATATAGATATACATATCCGAAATTGCAATTTGTTATAAGTACCCAAAAAAATAAAGAAGAAAAATAGAACCATGCTGATTTGGATCAATGGCAGTAGTAATTGCAATGAAATATTTCATCCTGTTTATCTAATCCCTACCATTTCTTTGTCCTCATTTCCAATGAAAAACTGGCTTTCATTTCTTGTACAAGTGACCAGGGATGAAACAATTCTATACAACACCCTTTGTAAAATAGATATTATTAATTAAAAAAACCATGTGTGAGATTGGCCTTAGCCGATCTAGTATAAACATTGTGCCTAATTTTCCGCTTTCTATCAAACAGCTTCCCTGCAAGACAACTCACCAGCCTTCCATCTGTGAGGTAATGGCCTTTGACACCCAACATAACCTGAAAAATTGTAAATAAACAAAGTTAGACCAACAAATGAGTAGAAAATGATTGTAAGCATTCACCAGAAAGCTTGAGTGGCATACAAGTGGAACATTTTCTCGAGTTCTAATCATTGTACAAAGAAATTGACCCTCATGCCGGAGGTAGAGAACGACGGCATGTCGGGCATTCCATTTTTATGTCCATCCATCTTTGTAAGCATCCGGAATGGAAGAAATGATCACAGGGTGTTACCTGCCGATGGGCATAACCAATGTAATAAGCACAGTGCATGAATAGAAATTTGTGTTGCATGACAAAATGAACAAACAGGAAGTCCCTTTGTACCATGTAATCATTTGATCGCTGCATGACATCAATTGCAGTCATGCAAATGACACAATCAGCGGCTTGAGTCGTATCAGTTTCAAGTCTCCTGTAATAGCTGTATTTTTCTGGCAGGATCTGAAAAATAAGGATTCTGGTCATTCATGAAATAGGATGGCCGATTAGTCCTAGAAATAAAGGTTTTATATTGCCTACAGAGACAAGAGAGAAAGACAATAATTCAACATTGATTCTTGAAAAAAGACATCAACGTTTCTTATTGCATTTAACTCGGGAAGTCGGAAGCTAACAGGTAAGTTCTTGCTAGTTTCTTCAAGATAAAAGCAACGGAAAAGGTCAATAAAATTTTTTCACAAAATACTTGGGATGAGTTCTGATAATCTCTAAAATATATTTTTCCATGACATCATGCATAGTGCCTCTCTAAGCTATGAAGTAAGAATTGTCACAATTATTTTTAACCCTCTCAAAGAACTTTTAAGGCAAATTATCCATCATGTTGTTGTCAAAAGCAAGCACACTTTCATGTGGGAATTTCCAGCCATAATGAGTGCAAAATAATTAAATTATCCGTCCTTCAACTTATATATGCAAATTATATAAGGTTCTAACCTGCCGTGGAATGAACCAACGAGAACCAAAATAATGCTGAAGGAGAAGAATAGACGCCTGCAATGCCATGAAGACTCCCAAAAATATACACCAGCTTTGATTGACCTCAATACGCATGAAGTTACTCGGGCATCCAAATATGTAGAGTGGAATTGCAAGTCTTGTGAGGGTCATGCCTAATATATAATGAGGATGCAATGGTTTTCTTGTATCCCGAATGACATTGGTGATAATTTGGGGTATCCAGAAAGAGTACATCAGGAATAAGATGGGGCGCAAAAAGTTGTGCAATTCATACATGATAAGAATTCCTCCTAGAAGAATGCCATCTGCAAAGTTCAAGTCTCAGTTAAATATAACAGTTAACCACAATAAATCTTAAATCTTCTACGTAGAGAACAAAGGTTGTCAGCTGGCTCTAGAAATTAGCCAAGGATTATACCAAGCATAACCAGTACATTTCACATACAGATAGGAATGAACTTCCACATTAGATTTAGAATATACATCAAAGTGAGCAACAAGTTCAAGGGCAATAAATGCATGCATCCTAACCCTTGGATCAGACTGTTTTCTTACCGCAAATTGTCATATGACCAGATTATCAACAATACCCTCATTGTCCACCGAATCCAAACCCCCAAAGTGAGAAATCAATTGATTTTAATTTACCTAGGCTCGTTTATGTTTTTATACGAAGGCATTAATTTTACATTAAAGAAGAGGCATCTACCTACTGAATTAAAAGAGCTTGGGAAGTGTATGTTTTCCCCTCCAAATTGCATAAGTCTGATGTTATGTACAGTACAGTTATGTATTTTACACCATAAGGCAGCACAAAGATTAATTGAAACTGAAAAAAATTTGGAAAATAATACTTACAGAAACGGCTATACAAAACTGAAAGTTCACGCCTCATGGTTTCCCAGCCTTCACCATTATTCAGCGGTCTACTTGCCTTCCATATTGCAAGAAGGTACCTCATCTCAAATATCGAGAAGACAACAAATTTGAAGAAGGCAGCTGTTGCAAATGCATTAAATAGGGACTCTGCAAATATAACCAATTGTCATGCATACATAAGAAGTAAAATGGGCTACATATTGAATACTTGGCAGACAAATATGTTCTAACAAAAGTTTATATGCCATTTAAGTTTCTAAGGATTGATAGAAAGGATATTGCTGGTAGAGCAGATACTTTTCTAAACTCACCTTTCATGAGTTGGAAAAAAGAAGTATAGAAAATAAAAATACAGACAGGTATTGAAAAGCAGTTGGAGTTTTCCACCTTTCTACCATCTAAATGTTGTCTGTATCCAATAACGAAGAGAAGGCGCCAAATAGAGACATAAGAAGAAAAACATGAGAGTAACAGCAGATCAAAGGACATCTCAACATTTGAGCAACATCTGCTGTCCTCTGCGGCTGTTTTGCCGATAATTTCAGCTAGGATGCATGTAAAAAGTTGTCAACAAACAGTAAAGGACAAGAGCCGTAAAGAGCTAAGCAGAGGGAAAGGATGTGAGAATGAATTTCTAGTTCTTGAAGCCATTTGGAAGAAATTTCAACGCAATTATAGATACAGGATTTTCCACAGCTTTCCAATTAAACTATTAAAAAAATGGTGGTTTATGAGAGAACATTGAATAGATAAATGACTTCATTGGTACTTTCAAGGGTCAATATGAGAAGTTTGTCAGATGGATCTTTACATGCAACAAGTTAGATAATGCACAAGGCTTTAAACCACAGGAAGCAAGGCATGGCGTACCAGATATGCCCCATGTCCAAGGATCTTGCTATAGAGCCATAAAAGAAATAGATGTTCATACGGTGGTTAGATTTGTCCAAAGTTAGAATTACTTTTGGCTAAAGTTTAGAGCCCACTCATTTCCCCAAAAATGTCAAGACGTGAAGAAATTGGCAGAAGTCCCAGTTCACCAAAGTGGTTCGAAGTAGTGGAAAAATTACATTTTAGGTGTTCATTTCACATTCATTTCATAGGAAGTAAAAAAGCACCAACGTACTTGGGAGCTTTAAGAGACTTCCAATGGAATCGAGATGGTTAAAGAAAGTGAGAGGAAGCATGATTACATATGTCGCCAACTTCGCCCCACTTTAGTCTTAAGAATACTGAAGTGGCTTTTGTTAAAAAGAATGAAGTAAGAGAAATGAGGAAAGCCTTCCTTCCTCACTCACAGTGAGATGAGCAGCCAAAGTGGGGGGTGGGGTGTAACCCATTTCAGCTATTTCCCTTTAAAGTAATAGAGGATAGCCATACTCCGGATCATTGTGTCCTTCCTTTCAAAAGATATAAAGGAAAAGGTTAATATCCTGGACTGGATTTAGTCACTATAATCAGACATGGAAATAAACTTGGCTTTTGGCATGAGTTTTCAGATGACTCAACTATCTTGCAGAAGTTAAAAGTTCTATTCAACAGTTAAGGAAATTAAATATCATAGTCAAAGGCTAAAGGAAACATTTCTTTCCTAATAAGAAATAAACCTTATAAAATAGCAAGTTAATCTGAAATACTTAGAGATGATTCACATAGCAGATCTCCTGGTAGTGATGGTTGCAAAAAACACATGCTTACTGCTGTACTAGTAAGCTATAAATTGGAAAATAGAAATGAGATGTTAAAAGATCAAGTCTGAACACATAGGTGACTCAAGATATATAAATATACTAGTAATGAGGACAAAATAGGGACAAAACTGTTACCGGCTTTGAATGATTTACCACAAAATATATTAAGATTCTAGCTTGCATTTGTTATCAGATGGCAATTATAGAATTTAAAACTAAAAATCATTGATTTCCTGAACTGGAAACTTAAATTACTCACCAACTAATATACCAGCTGTAAGATGCAAGAGACAGAGATAAGCATCCATAATAGCTTGTTGCCCAATCATTAATATAGAAACTTTAGCAGCACCCTGAGGAAAGTATACAACAAAAACCAAAATCATTATATATACTGTGTGTTAAGTAGAAAATATGATACCAGCCATGATACACTAGCCTGAACTCATTTATTTGTTATAGCAACTGAAGGTGAAGCATGTCCTTTTACTACCCTAATGCAAAAACACAAAAAGGGCTTTGCAAAGAAATAAGAAGAAAATCATACAGATTGTGTATTGCTATGCTCCATTTGCCGTATCAGTAACAGAACTTGGAGAAAGGACACCTGTTGGATTTTTTGTTAAGGCACACATACAGAATAAAGTGATGGCCCTGCTAACAAAATAAGGAGCAAATCCTGTTGATAAAGGATACAAAGGTGACCATTAAGGTATAGTTAACTGCTTTGTTGTAGTAGACCTCAATGTTAACTGATGTAGCATTTAATAAAATAGGTGATAAACACTCTCCATCATCATCTACAGCCGGACTTTCCATTAATCCCTCCAAATGGTAACGGTCCCGCTCGCCGTCTAGTAAAATATAAAGAAAGGCTTAAAAAGGAAAACAAAAAGGATAAAACAGTATTTAAGTGGTGATAGAGGGCATGAGTTAATTTCTTTCACATTAAACTATTAAAGTAATAGCATTACAATACTAATAACATGGACGAGCAAATTACTATCAGACTCAAACAAAGCATTTTAAGATCACAGGAGGTTGCAAATCAACAATTTTCAAAACAAACAAGGGCACCAACCTAATAAAGGAGCCACAATTGCACATTATACAGGTTTTATAATGTTGTCACCTGTCCTAATAAATATTTAGAGGGTACATCCCATCTGCATTATTGGAATTGGATGCCTAGGCCAGCTACAAGCATTTGTACAGGTTTGCAAAGAACTGCATTTTGAACAGATTTAAACAGAAGCCAATATAGAGATGCACTATTAAGCCGGCTTTAAAAAATTTTCACCATATATTCATATACTTAATTTCTCGACTCTCCCCATGATTTTAGTTGACTCCATTCTTTCTTTTGTGTGTATGCATGCTACTGCAGCCAAATTCTGTGTATAGAGGAAATTTGGTAACAATATGTACACATGTTTGTGTAGTAGAAAGCACCTGCCAAACTATTTCAAGGTAAGCCCAAATAAGCCAAGTAGCCAACCCATGCTAGGGCTTAAATAACAAATTATATAAAGCTATAAAATCCAGGTCAAGTTCAGCTCATTTATAAAATAAACTTGAGCTCAAAGTGAGTCAGACTCAAGCAACCGACAAGTTGGCTCGCTTGCCAGCCCTAAGCAATGGTTGAAAGAGTGATCTGTTAATCAATGGACTTAAAATATGAATGGCTAATTTTGAAGGAAAGCAATTTACTATGTAGAGGAGATGATAAGATATAGCATTATACATTAAATTAACATGATGATTTGCCTTATGAAACATATCATGCTACAAAAAGGACCAAAACTCAGAAAGATAACATACCACTTTGGGTTGACGATATCCGTGAAACTTGAGCAGATATTTCTATGTTGCAATGCTTCTCCATGTCATGAGTAAGTGCTAAGGAAGAAAAAAATGTATATAAAAAATTACAATGATGCTAACCAGTGATGAATTAATAAAGCAAAAATTTAATTATATATAGCATTACCTCTTTTTCTCCGACGAGCTTTGTCATGAGGAGATTCTGGAAATACTTGTGAGGAGAAGACTCCAAGCTGTTGAGAAAATGACATAGTGATAGAGATTTCCAATATAACAAGGTGTTGGGATAATGAACAAAATAAATAGCAAAAAGATCAATTGATGATGACTCCCATTGAGAAAACCCATAAGTATGAATGCAAAGACTTAATGAAAAACACACACAAATGAGGGCATAAAGTTTGACACTTTTCTCATTACCAAATGATATGGATTGGATAAAAAGTATTCCTCTTCCTGGACTGGCTCGCTGTCTGTTCCACTACAATATACATTTAAGCCACCATTACTTCCAATAATGCAGAGAATTAAGCATGAGATGGGCTTTGAAATGACAAAAAATGTCAAATATGCAATAAACAAAAAGGAGAAAAGAAAAACATTAACTTCTGCAGATAGTCAAATATGAAACAAAAGGCGGTAATTACATTACAATGAATTAGGTGACTGCAACCATAGTATAAAGCAACAACATCCAATAGATTGAAAATGTTTATGTACCAGATAGAGAATGATGTTTGAATCATGCTAAAAATTAAATACTAAAAAAATTTTGACAAGAAAGATGGTGAATTGCATTAAAAAAAAAAATGACACTTAGAGACTCCACAGGTTTTCTAGGCACCGGATCCTGCCTTTAGATTATCAATAGGTCTGTGGTGGAACGTCTACAGCTTGCAAAAAAGCAACAATGACAGGAAGTATTTAAAAATGATGAAACTTAGTGACTAACGCCAACTATTTTACGAGGTAGACAACTAAACCTATCTATAATCATCTGTGTACTATTGATAATTTTTTAGCTGTATCAATAACTATGCCGGTCAACCATTTAATGCAAGGAGAACTCAAAAGAATCATAGAGAAAATGAAATAATAATGAGTGCAATAAGAATCTTAACCCGACATTCTTACTGTGTTTTACTTCATATGTTACAATGAAAAATAGAACATTAAATGGTCAATGCCTTATATTGGAAAGGTATGCATTATAATATATAGATAATAGAAATCAACACAAAAGTTGAAATTTCAATTGCTAACAATAAGGCCTACCTATTTGCAATCATTCGAAGTTGCTTAAAAGGCCATATATATACACCTTCTACCCTGATTCGAGCAACTCCGAGATCACGTTCATTATCAAACACATCGTGGAAAACAATAGCTCCCTGTAATTTTTGGGATGTGAATAACAAACAATGCCATGATACCAAGCACTTGTGCAGTCACATCACATACATTCTAATGAAAGAAAGCAGAAAATTTAACAAACACAGTTACATCAAACTTACTTGAACATAGTGTACACCATTTATCTTTGTTGGTGAACTCACTAGCTCTAGCACTGAATCACCATTTGATTTCCCAAAATTCAAAAACCTAGAGGAACCATTAGTGCTCTCTACAAAACTCCACCTCCCTGCATAACACAAGCCAAACGAGAAAGCATCATGCATTGTACAGTAATGTTATTCTACCAGCCTTTTTAGTCAAGGGAAAAAAAAAGCAAGCTACAGTCACATTAAACTGGCAAAAAAGGATAGCAGCTTTGAATAAGTTCAAGTAAAGAATGATAAAATAACATTACCCAAAAGATTGCAAATCTTATTGTTTCGATTAAGGAAAAGAGAGGAAATATATTAAATCAGAATGTAAAACTGCATTAATGAGAAAAATAAAACTAACCTCTGTATGTTCCTGTAATATTCCAATGGGTATAAGGACTCAGATCATTTTCATCCCTTCTCAAAAAAAGCCGCTGCAAAAAGAAAAGTTTCAATGAATCAGCAAGGGCTAGCCTAGTGTCAAAGCCACAAACCATTCAATTCCAATCCTCCAAATAAATTGCAGAACCTAAAACAGACTTGCCAATTTCGTGGACATGAAGAGAATGCAAGCTGACATGTCATAAGATCAATCATCAAGAATCCAATCCAGACATATTTAGTATAACATAGTACATCATCCCAATAGGAAAAGCCAGGAAACCATAAGAAAAAAGGTAACAAAACTCTCACATAAACATAATTAAGTTAAGTCCACATTAACATGAATGATGGCCCACATGACATCCCATATCTGCCCAATTATCTAGCTAAAATCTCTATAAATGCTGATATCAGCATAGCGATCTACATGAACCTTCACTTATTTAATAAGCAAAGAACAATATTTGGTTGCCTCGCCAGCATAATAAAATTTCCAGCATTCCCCAAAGAACTCCAAAAAAATAAAAAATCCAAATTTATTCCTCAACTGAAATAAGAACCTAGATTAACACAAGCACCTCTATTCATGTGCTGTTTGCACACAAGTAGTCTCATTGTCCATTCTTAGATTCAAAAGAACCTCTCAAGAAACCCCCAAGAAGCACGAAGACCAGGTGAACATGAATACCAGCTCCAAATGGAACTCTAGAATTAACAGTCAAATCTCGCTTAATAGGTGCGCTAAACTCTTGTCATATTTCTATTCAAAAGAAAATCCAACCAAACAACACACTTCTGGAACTCAAAAACCCATACAGGAAAGACAAATCACCAAGCAATTTATTATCAAAAATCAACTTCACAAGGAACTGCTTTAATTGATTCACCAACCATAACTATCACATGCACCAAAATATTGGTTATACTGCACAAATCACAGCCTACACACCATGCTTGATCCTCTACATGTCCACATGCTATCCAATGGAAAATGCTATATGTCGTAGATTCTCCCAAATAAATTTAACCAAATCCTGACAAAGAGAAGTCAGCCCCTTTTCCAACAGACACCAAATCTCCCCAACAAAGATCATATCCAACAACAGTGAACGCATAGAAAATAACAAACACATAACATTTAGGGCTTTCTCAATCACTATCAGACCACACAATCAACACAAATGAACAAACAAAAAAAAGAAAAAAGAAAAAAGAAACACAAGTTTCACAAGACAAACGTTACCTCATCGCCCCAAGACGCTGCGGCAGCTGAATCCCTCTCCCGGAGAGGCCGCAAGCCCATCAACGGCCGAACAAACCCAAGAAAAAGAAAAATTACAAAACTCCCCAAAACCCTACTATCCATCAGCACCAGAATTCCTCACAAATCCCCAAACAAAGACCAAAAGTGACTCAGATGGCTTCAAGCTCACCCCATTAAGAAGAAGAAAAGGCAAACAATCAGCTGGATTGCTTCAAATGGTTGCAAGAATCCACCAAACCCAACAGTCGATGAAGGAGAGAGAAAGAGAGAAGGAAAAGGAGAGCCCAGCTAACTGCAAGGAAGAAGACCACTCACCGAACGATGGAGGAGAAGAAGTAGAAAAAAAAAAAATCGAAGTTTTAGGGTTTTATATGGTCGGAACTCGGAAACGATCGTAGAGTATTCAAGGCTTGAATTCCAACTTGCTTTCGTTGGGACAAAGATGAAGACTTTTCTTGGGAGATTTCTAAATAAACCCTTGAAATTTATAATAATTTCTAAAAACAAACTTTTTTTCCCCTACTTAATTATAGAAACTAATAAGCATCTAATTATTATTATTAGATTATTTTCTTGATTTTCTTTTCTTTAATTGTGTTAAAAAAATATTGTGTCACTGTTACCGTTATATAAAATCCTTTTATTTAAATCTTTTAATGCCTAAATATTGTCAGGTTTTTAATATGTATATTATTAAATAAATATATTTATTATTTTTTTATTGTCTAGATTCTAATATTTTATGAAATCTTGATTATTATCATTAAAAATATTAAAATATTTCGAAATTTTATTTTAAAAAAATAATTGTGATTATGAATGAAAATTTGGCATTATAAATTTAGAATAATTAATATATAATAATATATATAATTAGGTTGGAGCAATTTATGAGGGTTTATTTGCAAAAACAGAAAGAAAATAAAGCAGTTGGTGAGGACTGTAATGGCTGGACTTGAGTTGTATGACAGGGCCGGTAGGAAAGATCAATTAGACAAATTACTAATAAGACATAGCAGTTAGCTTCACCAGCTCTTTTCCTATAATAAAGTTTTATTTATTTATTTATTTATTTATTTATTGTTATTATAAATTAGTTACATAAGTCATAGTCAATGGCTTGTTCGTGATTAAATTAAATATATTCTGTTTATTATTGAGAAAAGGTCAATTGTTTATTAATTTTGGTCATTGCCTGATAGGGTCATCTTCAAATGCAGGGTGTATTCAAAGAATTTATTCTTCTGTTTTATTTTAGTTTATTTTATTTTTCAATTATGTTAACTAAAGACATAAAAATACCGTTCATACGTTTGAACATCAGATTTTATTAAAACTCAAATAATCTAAAAATAATAATAAACTCAGTCCTATGTTTCACATCTATCTAAAAAAACATGTGAGGGAGAGAACATGTGCTTATATACATATATATATATATATATATATATATTCTCTTGAACATAAAAGTAGTCCTAAAATATGACATAAATGAGCAATTTAATCCATATATAAGAAGAAAATAATGCTTCAAACAAAGCATAGATACTTTTACTTTCATTATATATGTATGTATATATATTACATTTTTAATTCAGTAACCAAACTAATTGCCAGTGAGATAGTAGAGCAACAGCAAGCTGATTAAAAGCTAGGAATGTAGCATTAGAACAACCTGACAAGCTAGTTTAATTTCCATAATTTACATTAAGGATCTAATCATAGAGGTGGTTAAAAGGAAAAGAAAGCCAAAAGGGATAAACAGCAGCCCTTGAAATCCTTGTATATGAACTTTCTAGCATGATTCTTTAAGCAAAGTTATCAGTCTCTTTTGATATTCACTGCTTATTCTCAAATCAAATACCATGCATGTAGAACAGCCCTTTATGAGAATCCAACCAGGCTCTCCAACTCTGGTCCAATTCCCATTTACTTTCATGATGCCGAACTGTTTCTTCACTTGATTGTTGCATATCTGCAGCAAAACTAATGTGAATCAATTGATACAAAAATTAGTTTCATAAAATGAGTATCAGTTGATTTATTATAGGAAGACCTTTTGAGATGTTGCCGGTTTGAGACCAGCAGATCGAATTAAGGGTAGCATTTGCGAAGTTCTTGGCGAATAGCAGTTCACCAGTCTTGATGCTCCAGATACCCAGAAAATGGTCCTCTCCACCTGGCCAATTATATCAGAATTCTAATTAGGACTGAATCCGTACTTTGCTATCGATCAATTCACATAAAATGATTCTGCGTAAATGAGAGTGGGAGTTCACATGCCTTTGTAAAAGACGAAGATCGAAAAGCTGGATCTGCCCAGACACCAGAATGAATAGAACAAAATAATAAGATTCCATAAATAGTATTAATGGCTAGACAATAACCAAGACAAATCAAACATGAACGAGATTCACAATCAAGTACTTTTATCATTTAACCATGAAAATAACAAAACTAGTTCAACATGTCAACCAGATGATGTGAAGTTTTCATTTATTCTTAGAAACCTAGAATGTTAATAGCAATGTTTCCATATTAGAGGTGAAAGCAAATTAAAAATAACTTAACACAACCATCCATGGAGCTTCCCAATAAATATTTCTGATCGGATTTAAGTGCTGCCAAGCTGTCAATTAGTGTCAAGAAATAATATAGACATGAGACTAAGAAAAGAGAAATAGCAGGATAGCCAAACAGTTTTCCAGTTTGGTAATACCTGCAAATAGCTGAGGGCATGGGGCTGGAATTTGAATCCTCTTGGACCTGTAAGATGTACATACTTGTGTGACAAAATTTTAGATAACACAAAGTGACAATGATGTTATATTGGGAAAAAAATTTAGCAATAAAATGTCCTCATGTCAATCAAAAATTCTTTCTTAATAATCCTACTGTCCAATTAAAATAAATCTAATTAATACTGTAATAAGCTACAATCCTGAAGGGTGCTATTCATTATTAAACATGTTGATCTAATTCATTTCATTGTTTGGCCCTTATTACCTTACGACAGACCAACAATTTAGCAAAAAAAGTTTCTTAAAGTAACTCATTAGACATGCTTGTGTATCCAGCATAATATCTTAGACTTCGAAAATGCCTTGCACGAACATCAACTGGCAGAATTGCTTTCTAAGCCAACAAAAAACAATGTTCCCCTGTTGTGAGTAAACCATAGAACAATCAATCACATACATAGTGG
The DNA here is from genome assembly GCF_009730915.1 of Dioscorea cayenensis subsp. rotundata. NCBI lineage: Eukaryota > Viridiplantae > Streptophyta > Magnoliopsida > Dioscoreales > Dioscoreaceae > Dioscorea > Dioscorea cayenensis. The sequence continues at coordinate 1,879,214 of NC_052478.1, forward strand.
CCAAAAAAAAAAAAAAACTAATATAGGTATTTGTTCGGTTTCATCGTGTTCTTTGTGCGAGGTTGTGTCTTATGATAAGGCAAGTTTGAACCTCAAATCATATGAATTTGAGGTGAGTGCAATTGTTACAGCAATCTCACAAGCGCCAGTGAAATGCATGCTCGAGAAATTAATGAACAAGAACAGTATTCAGCCTTGATAGTCACAGAGAGCATTTGGTTGTAGCAGGTCACTTCATCAACTGTGCCCCAACAAAACATACAAACAAAATAACAATAAGATCTGCTAGAATTAGTGTGTGATCTAGCTTCTTTGTGATAGCATCCATAGTCAGCGTTTAGAACAGAGGGGCTGTGAGAGGATTTTAAAAATGAAAAGATATTAATGTAATAAGCATCACATGTAAGACAACTAATGAGAGCTTATCATTTGTAATTTCATTAATTAATAAATGATTATTTTATTTTATTTAAAAAGATGTCTAATTGATGAAATAGTGTCTCATTAGTAAAGTGGTGTGTCTATTTAATGAAGTGGTGTGTCACACCCACCCCTTCTACTGAGGTAAATGTGGCACCTATCAGTTAAAAATTTCTTTTTAACCGGAAACCTCACACCTCTCAGAAATCAAATCAGATTTGCAAATCACAATTTACAGTTTTACACCACCTACAGGTTCAAATACATAAATACAACAAATATAACTACTCAAATTTGCGGGTACAACCGCTACAAGATCACAACACCAATGACAAGAAATAAAGAAAGGGGGACCCATGCAGGTCCCTGGACTCAACCCACGACTAGCTCTATACTCGATCGAGGGCAATCTAGGGTCCCCGCTCCTGCATGACTACAGACATTCGGTTGGTCGGTGAGTGGCTTAATAATTTCAAATACTTAAATACGATATATATAAAGTATATAAATACCAACTTCTCAAATAATTTTTCCAACTTTTTCAAAAATACTGGAATTCTAGCAAAATACATTTTTTTAAAGAACTTTTGAAACATAAATTCAACATAGATCAACATCAATTTGATTTTTCTCAAAAAAACACAAATTTTGTGAGAGACGCCCTCATCACAATTCAAAAAAATAACATAAATTTCAAATTCAAAATAAAGCAATACCCAACACTCACCGAGCATAACATGGTCTAGAAAACTCTCTAAACCTTCGCAGTGGCGCAGCTGGGTTCGAGCCGTCAAGGAACTCATGTCCTTAACGTTGACCCATCGGTTCAGCGGTCGGTGACCCCGGCTACCCGATGAATATCCGGTCGGGGTTCTCCGCTCCCACCGAGCGGCCCTCGTGAAATCAATACTCGGGTCCACCACGCCACCTCTAAAGGCGGCCCGTGGGGACCCACTCTGCGATGAGTCGGGACGCTTAGCCCGCCGTCGCCGATCAAACCATCAAGTAAATACGAGCAATAATACCATCCAGTATAAATCATAACTACGGGATCCTTTTTCGGGACAAGTATTCACATCACGGAAATAAACATTATTTTTCCACAAAGCCAATGCCAAAAGTATAACAATGTATAATACCGGTAGAAGATCCATAATACCATTCCTATACCGGGGAATGAAAACCGATTCCCACAAATATTGTCGGTAAAAACATTTTTAATATGCTAGCGACATGATTTCACAAATCATTCCAAATCAAAGCGACGATATGTACCCTATCCAAAAATAAATACATGAATTGAATAATTAAATCACATATACATGTATTTCTACTATTCATAAATATGTATAATTATACAAAAGCGATGTATCAATCACGGTTATCATGGCACATCGTAGGGAAAAATAAATATAAGTATATTTCGATCTTATACGCAATTAAACATGATAAAAATGAAATACTTAAACATTTATTTCCAAAAATACTAGCCATTAAACAATTATTTCAAAATAATAATAATAATTTATTTATTTAAAATAATAGCCACTACTAACTCACTCAGTCTCCTTGGGTTTTTGCTAGACCTGGAACTCCCTCCCAAGCCTAATCAACACCTAACAGGATAACATAATAAAATAAATAAACAATTATGACAACTAAAAACATAATTGAGCCAATAGAAAATACATGAAAAGCGATAACCCGACTCTCTAATTGGGTCCACTCACTCCCGATCGGTTCAAACCGACCTTGCGTAATCAAATTGGTCTCCAATTGCACTTAAGCCAACTCAATTTGGGGCTGAACCATTCTGAACCAACCTGAACCAACCTCAATTCCACTGAACCAAACTCAAATTCACTGAACCAAACTCAAATTCACTGAACCAGGTTTAATTAAACCCACTAGCCTTGAACCAACTTAATTCTTATACAAATTCTGTTGAACCAACTTGGTTCGGCCCAAAACCCTTAGCCCTAACATCCAAACCAAACCCAAATCAACTTCAACCAATTTAATTCAACCAAAACCATTCAAGTCAACCACACTCAACTTGATTTGATCAAACCCGGACTGGATCAATTCGATTAAAACCCAACCACTTCGATTCTCATCCAGAGCCGATTCCAATTCAATTAAATGAACTTGGTTAAACCAAATCAAACTCAACTCAATCAATTCAATTCAACTCAACCAAAATCAATTTGGCTAAACCCAACCAATTCCAATCCAACCATCATCATTAACACCTTAATCATAGTAATCATCAACTTAATTAACTAAACCAAACCCTAATCTCGGTTACTACGAGTAATTGCTACAGTAAAACCGAAAATCTCATCCTCCATTCAAGTAGATTAATCACAAATCTGATGATTTTTCGACATGAATTGAAGCAACAATCATCTATAATCATTAAACATGTTTTTCCTACTCAAATCCATCATTATTTTCATCAAATCCATCAAATACACATATATACATGCATACATACACTCATTCATCAAAAATACACCAAGAAAAACTCTTACCAACTAAAACCATCCTCCGGCGATCTCCCATCCCCCAACTCAAATCTCCCATTTTTCCTCTGATTTCTTCATTTTTATTTTTATTTTTCTCCTCGGGTTACTGTAGCACAAAGATGGAGAAGGAGATGAACCATCAAAATTTAGAGTTTTCTCCAACTTAAGTTTTCAGCCGAAATTCACGTTTAGTCCCTCAAAATATAATTTCTTACAAAACAGTCCCTGAAAAACTCACCAATGGTCCCTGAGTTATGAAATAGTATTCTCAAAAGGTCCTTTCAAATTACCCAACGGTCCCCAGGTTATAACACAACATTTTAAAAAGATCCCTTCCATCTTACCTTTCAGTCCTCAGTTTCCATAAACATTTCATGTCCATCCTTTTTATTTATTCTTTAACCCAAAATCTTTTAAAAACTTTTACATTTAAGTCTTTGTTCTTTCCACTTGGGTTTCTCACCAAAATTATTCTGTACAAAAATCTTACTGCAACTGTAGTAATACCCTAAATATATTTTTCAAGTAATTATCCAAAGGTTCAGGGTATTACATGGTGTCTCATTAATGAAATAATGTGTTATTTTATTGAAGTGGTATAATGAAATGATGTGTTTTTTAAATGACACTCATTATTGAAGTGGTGTGTCTCTTTACTAAACACCACTTCATTCCTATAAAAATAATCTCCTACCATCATTCAAGTCAATTGAATGACAAACAAACTCCTCACAAGTTCATTTGCTTTGTTCTTTGAGTGCACAAAAGATAGAAGCAAACTTTCACTTTGTAAAAGCCATTGTTGTCTTTGCTTGAGTTTGGAAGTGCAAACCATACTCAAGGGTCTTCATTGTATCCTAAAGGAAATTCGCCATTCAATCCATTTTGCATCCAAGGTTGAAATTAGGTGGAGACGAATTAAGCCTAAAGGAAAGTGTTTCCCACGCCTTGAAGACTTGTGCACTACTTTCTTTCTAATCTCTTCCTCTTTATTCCTCAAAGAACCATCCCCACCAACAATCTTTAGGCTTAATTCTTCTTGCAAACAAATGGCAAGGTGAGCATATAACTTGACAAGCATCAACTGCCTAGCACCAAAAAACCATGTGAAACACAAGTAAAACCTCCTTGGCATTGGAAGAGATATCCCACCCATTTCGTCTAGATAAACAAAAGTGAAAATTGCTAAAAACACCCCCAAAGTTTGCAATATGCACAGATTCTCCCCCTAAATTTGAATATCCATAAAAACCCCTTCCTTTTGAATACAATGATTTTTTAAACCCCCAAGCATCTAACACTGATTGATAGAGTTAATTTGGATTTTTTGGACGAAATTGTCCCTTGCCTGGGAAGTTGTGGCAAGTGTGACAGGGTTTGACTATAATGCCTTTGGGTGCAATGAGTTTCTTAAAACATGAGGCTTTTGTTTAAAATATGAGGTTTCTGTTTAAAATATGAGGTTCTGTTTAAAAAATAAGTTTTTTGTTTAAGAAATGAGTACATGCATTACTCTTCATGCTAACCTAAATTCTTTTGTTTGTAGTTATAATGTAATCATGCTAACCTAAATTTTTTTCCCACAAACTTATTAAATTTTTAATGTAAATATAGTTATCTCCATATAATAAAGAACGGCCATCTTTATGCTAGTTTGTCTTTGTTTAACTATCGATGTTTCTGTTTAATATATTGCTTTTACGTTTAAAAAAGTGCTTAAATATTGTCGTTGTTTCTATTTAAATATGTACGAGTGGCCAAGATTAATTGGTTTTTATACCCATGATTAATTTGTTATGTAAATATTGGTTTTTCTGTTTAAATATCAATATTTCTGTTTAAAAAGTGAGTTTTCTGTTTAAAAAAAAATAAGGTTTTCTGTTTAAGAAATGAGATTTCTTGTTAGGTTTTCATTTAAGAAATGAGTTTTCTGTTTAAAAAATGAGCTCTCTGTTTAAGAAATAAACTCTCTGTTTAAGAAATGAGTACTCTGTTTAAGAAATGAGTACATGTATTACTATTCATGCTAAGCTAAATTCTTTTGTAGTTATAAGTTTGTTTGTAGTTATAATATAATCATCCTAACCTAAATTCTTTTCCACTAACTTATTAAATTTTTAATGTAAATATCGTTATCTCCATATAATAAAGAACGACCGTCTTTATGCTTGGTTGTCTTTGTTTAATTATCGATGTTTCTATTTAATATATTGCGTTTATATTTAAAAAAGAGCTTAAATATCGTTGTTTCTATTTAAATATGTACAAGTGGCCAAGATTAATTTGTTTTTATACCCATGATTAATTTGTCACGTAAATATTGGTTTTTTGTTTAAATATCAATGTTTTTGTTTAAAATATGATATTTCTGTTTAACAAAATGAGGTTTCTGTTTAAAAAAATGAGTTTTCTGTTTAAGAAATGAGGTTTCTATTTAAAGAAATGAGCTCTCTATTTGAGAAATGAGCTCTCTGTTTAAGAAATGAACTCTCTGTTTAAAAAATAAGTTCTCTATTTAAGAAATGAGTACATACAAAAAGGAATGCAAAAAAAAATGAAAAAATGTATGCAAAAAGATTTAAGGACAATGATGTAATTTTATAATGCATGGGGCAAAAAAGAAGTGAAACAATAAAGGAAGGGCCGTCTGAGGTATTTAAAACTCACAGGGGCTGTTTGGGAAGTTTTGAAAATTTTGAGAGGTAAACAGTAATTTTCTCTAAACAAAACGTATTCTATCACAACTCGTTCCCGACAAGAAAAAAGAAAGCATTTTGCCAATTATAGCCTTAGTCAAGCCTTCTAAAGCATAGAGGAAAACCACTACCTGCTCAGACATGAACGAAAAAAAGTCCTCAAACTTGGATCAGCATCATGTAGAACTACTTCGCCAAAATTAAAAAAGAATTGCAAGATAGTCTGGATTAAATAAAATATAGTCAGGATTAATGACTACAATGCTTGATTATCATATCAAATCCACAATGAAACCATATGTTTAAACTTCACATAGCACATGCAAACTGGATATTCTCAATTTATCTTGCCAAACATGGAATCAATCAACTTTATATTGCGCTTAAAAAGCAGCCACTGTTTACAACATTCTCAATTCCAATACTTAGGATTGACCTTAAGCTCCACTACTCCACAAAGCCTTATCAGTTATGAAGCAAAACTGAGCTGATAAAAATTCAATCTTTTTTTCAAAAAATTCAAACATCTACCAAAGTAAATGATAAAACAAACAAAATAAAAGTAAACAAAAAATTAAAGAAAAATAGAAAAAAAATGGAATCGGACCAGCAAGAGAAGACCATTGGAGGTCTGAGAGTTGGGAAGTGCCAAGACGAATCTCTGGAACAGCTTATTAATCTTCGGGTACGTCCTGGCAACCAAATCCTCAGACCCTTCCTCCTTGCAAATCTCGTATATTTTCCGAGCCTACACCAATCACACACACAAAAAAAAAAAAAAACAAAACAAAAGTAGAGCATTGTAGAGACTTACAGATTGGAGGATATGGGGATCGGAGGCAAGGTCACTAGTAGAGGATGAATCCAGGGCATTAAGCCGAGGAATCTCAGGTGGAAGTCCAGATCACCCACCCGAATCTCACCCATTTTCACCATGTTTTGTTCTTCAAAGGTATCGCCTTTCGTTTCTCAACGATCACCCTGTTTTTTTATTTATTTATTTATTTATAGTTATAGTGATCCGCTGGATCACTTTAAGATGGGACACTATATAATTCCCGCCAAACCCCCGAATGCACCATACTACCATCCCTCTTTTTAAAAATTAAAAGGGCCTCGTCTGCAAACGCACCACCTGGATGCGCACTGAGGGATCGCATAGAGAGAGGTACATTGTTCTTCAAACGCACCACCTGAATTCTCACTGGGGATCTCATAGAGAGAGGTACATGTTGTTCTTCACGTATGTTCTGTGTGTTTGATGATTGATGGCTAATGTTTGATGTTTGATGCAATGCTTTTCCCATGTTTTCATTCATGTCTTTTATCAAGTTTCATTAGATTCAAGATTGAGTTTGATGAATGATGCTTGTCCATGTTTTTTGTTCATATTCTTGATCAAGGTTCAAGATTGTTTTTGATGATTCATGTTTGGTGTTTCATCATTTCATGTTTGATGTTTCATGTTTGATATTTCATGTTTGATATTTCATGTTTGATGCAATGCTTTTCCCATGTTTAGATTCATGTTCTTGATAAGTTCTTTAACTTTTCCCATGTTTGCATTCATGTTCTTAATAAGTTCTTCAGCTATTCCCATGTTTGCATTCAAGTTCTTGATAAGTTCTTCAGCTTTTCCCATGTTTGCATTCATGTTCTTGATAAGTTTTCTTCAGCTTTTCCCATGTTTGCATTCATGTTCTTGATAAGTTTTCTTCAGCTTTTCCCATGTTTGCATTCATGTTATTGATAAGTTCTTTAGCTTTTCCCATGTTTGCATTCATGTTTAAGTTCTTGCATTCATGTTTAAGTTCTTTAGCTTTTCCTATGTTTGCATTCATGTTCTTGATAAGTTCTTTAGGTTCAAGATGATTTTGAAGCTTCATTTTGTAATCACTCTATTAAGTATTAACTCATCAATTTTATTGTATGGGAGAGAAACAGAGGTTTATAAACATAAAACACATTTTTTTCTTGAATATCCTTGAATGCAATATTAACCTTTGTCCAGTCTTCTATCACTGATCAACAATGAATTCTTGTCACCATGTTTAACTATATAATTTTTGTTTATAAGTAGGACTGACTATGAAATGAAGAAGCCAATAGCAACACGAATCAAAGAGCAGGAAGAAAGCAAAAACTGGTAAGGGTAACCAGAATGATGCAGATAGGATTAGCCATTTACCCGATGAGCTCCGCATCAGCATACTGTTTAAGCTTCCTACGTTGGATGCTATGAAGACTGACATCTTATCGAAAAGATGGAAAGATCTATGGATGTCTGCAACCATTTTGAAGTTTGATTACCATCCATTTCCCAATTCCAGGGATAAGAATTCCAAATTCATCGAGTTTGTCATAGGGGTTCTAATTGATCATAATAACTCAATTAACATACATCGGTTTTGTCTCCAATTATGGGATTTCAGGAAGAAAATACCTTCTGCTGATCGTTGGATCAGATATGCATTGAGACATTTTGTTCAGGAGCTCGAACTCTTTATTCATAGAAAGACTTTGGATAGGTTACCAGATGAGCTCTTCACTTGTGAATCATTAACAGTTTTGAGTTTGACCTAACCAGACAATGTTCTCGAGCTCCCAAGCTCTGCTACCCTGCCTTATGTGCAAACTCTGCATCTTGGGTCAATGTCTTTCGGAAGTGATGATGTTTTTTTGCAAGCTGATATCAGGTTGCCCAAAACTTGAAAACCTGGGCATGAGCAGCTGCTTAATGTATAGCATGGAGATCTTGAATATCTGCTCTAGTGAATTGCAAAATTTGTCACTAAGTAACTGCAAGTAAACCATAAGCAAAGTGGAAATTGGTGTCTTTGGCTTGGCATCTGTAACTACGTATGACACAGAGGAAGCCAACAAAAGAACTGTTATAATTCTGCATGGACTTCAGAATGTTAGAACCCTCACTTTATCTTCCGGGTGCACTGAGGCGTGTTTTTGTCCCTTTTCTATGCACAGAGCTTCACAATGAACAAGCTATAGCTCCATTATCCATGATGAATATACTGCATTAATCTAATTTTTTTAAATCTCTCCAGTACTTGGATATTGCACTAGACAAATTAGAAGAAAGCTTCTCCTGCAACTTAAATAATGTACGACATTTAGATGTCACGTTCTTGCGCAAAAGGAGATACATGAAACTGCTAAGCTTTTTGCTCATGTGTTGTCCAGCAATCAAAACCCTTTTTCTGTAGGCATTGACATGGTAGGCATTAATACAATCATTTTCTGCATAATATGCTATGGATTGAAATGAAACTGACTTTCTAATCTTGCGTTTTCTTTTACATTTTCTAGTTTCAAAATGGCAGGCAGCACCAGGATCATATGAAATGCGATTGTCTAATGTCAAGAGAACAAAACTAAGATACCCACTGTTCCATCTGAAGACTGCGAACATGAGGAGCCTTCGAGGTATTAAGAAGCTTCATCTGGTAAGGTTTCTGGTCAAGCATGCAAAGGTGTTAAGGAAGATTGTCACCAGAGGCAGGAATTGCTAAGAAAAGAACTAGAAAATGGCTCAAGAGGTGTGCGCAACAACGGAGATTTTGTTATTTCCATTAGCAACTGTTGAGATGCCTTGAATTCGATTGTGATGGTAACCCTATCTGAATTATGGCTCGACCCGAATTAAGGGAGTTAACCCTAAATTAAAAAAGTCAATGAAGATTTGTGATGGGCTTTTGGCTTGGGCCTGCCCAACAGACTGGACAGACTGACTGATTCGGATATATATAGGTTTTTTTTTCTGTATCGTCTATATGAGTTTTTCCCTCGAAAAAAAGAATAAGAAATCTCTATCTCCCTGCCCGTGGACGAATGTCACATAGACCTGAACCAGCGTAAATCTCTGTGTGCTATTATTTTTCTTTTGTTTTTCTCCATATTATTGTTGTGTTTGAACCAAAAACTCTTACAACATGAACCAATCACTCTTACAACATGCTCGATGCATGCGATTAAGTATTGGCCTATCTAAGAAATTTTGGGATGAAGCAGTTAACACTGCTTGTTATCTGGTAAATAGATCTCCATCAACTGCAATTGATTTGAAGATTCCTCAAGAGGTATGGTCTGGTAAACCCTCTGATTATTCTGATTTGCATATATTTGGTTGTCCTGCTTATGCTCATGTGAATGATGGTAAACTTGAGCCAAGGGCATGAAATGCATATTTCTAGGGTATGCTATTGGAATTAAGAGATATAGATTGTGGTGTACTGAAAAGATAGAACTCCAAAATTTATTATTAGCAGAGATGTTACTTTAGATGAATCTGCTATGTTTGGCCAGAGATAGGAGCTTGATAATGTTCCAGGTAATAAAGATCAAGGTGCTAACCAGAAGGTGGAGTTTGAGATTGAAGCTCAAAAAGAAATAAAAGAAACTGTTGAATCACAGAATATAGCAACAAGGAGACCAAGAAAGGAAATTAGAAAGCCTCTGAGCTATTCAGATTGTGTCAATATTGTTAATACTAACTCTATTGCTTATGCCTTGGTAGTAGGAGAATATATTAATTCTGATGAACCGAGGTCATATAAAAAGGCAGTGCAGAGTAGAGAAGCATCAGAATGGTTGATTGCCATGAATAAGGAGATACAATCTCTAGCAAAGAACGGAACTTGGGAACTAGTTCCATTACCAAAGCAAATGGGTGTTCAAGAAGAAAGAAGGGATTCCTGGAGTTGAGCCAACAAGGTTTAAAGCAAGGCTTGTGGCAAAAGGTTTCTCACAGAAGGAGGGAATTGATTATCATGAAGTATTCTCACCAATTGTGAAGTACAAAACAATTTGGGTTCTTCTAGCCGTTGTAAGTGCTTTTGATTTGGAGTTAGAACAACTTGAATGTCAAAACAGCTTTTTTACATCGGAATCTGGAGAAACAAATTTATATATCACAACCATAGGAATTTCTTGTTTCTGGAAATAAAGACCGTGTATGTTTGCTGAAAAGATCTCAATATGGGTTGAAGCAGTCCTCGAGGTAGTGGTATAAGAGGTTTGATGCATTCATGGTTTCTCATGATTTTGTGCGTAATGAGTATGATAATTGTGTTTATTCTAGAAAGCTTCTAGATGGTTCCTTTATATATCTGTTGCTATACGCTGATGACATATTGATTGCAGCTAAGAATAAAGCTGAAATTTGATAGTTTGAAGGTATTATTGAGCAATGAGTTTGAAATGAAAAATTTAGGTGCAGCCAAAAAAATATTGGGTATGGAGATTTGCGGAGACAGGAAAGCAGGACTGTTATATGTTTCACAACAAAAGTACATTGAAAAGTTGTTGCAGTCTTTTCAGATGGAACACTCAAAGTCGGTTAGTACTCCTTTGGCACTTTAAATTTGATGCTAGTACCTTACCTAGTACAAATGATGAGAGGGATTACATGAGTAGAGTCCCTTATTCGAATACTGTTGGTAGCTTGATGTATGGAATGGTATGTACTAGGCCAGATTTGGCTCATGCAGTTACTAGTTAGTGTGGTAAGTAGGTTTATGAGTAATCCAAGGAATGCTTATTGGGAGGCAGTTAAATGGATTATGCGATATCTGAAAGGTACAAGTGATATTTGCTTGGTTTATGGTACTGATGGTTGTACTAGTGGTCTTGTTGGCTATACAGATTTTGACTATGGTGGAGACCTTATTAAGAGGAGATCTTTGACTTGGTACATTTTTACCCTATTTGAGTGTGCCATCAATTGGAAAGCAACACTTCAGTGTACAGTTGTTTTGTCTACCACTGAAGCAAATTACATGTCATTAACAGAGGAGGTGAAGGAAGGTGCATGGTCTTGTTAATAGTTTGGGCTTGAATGTGCAAAGACCAATTATTTATTGTGATAGTCAGAGTGCATTAAGTTTGGCGAAGAATCCAATCTATCATGAAAGATCAAAGCATATTGATGTCAGGTTGAACTTCATTAAGGATGTTATTGAAGACAAACAGCTCTCTATAGTGGAAATAGCCACAGCAAACAATCCAGCAAATATGTTGATGAAGCCTTTACCTACAAAAAAGTTTAACCATAGCTTGGACTTGGTGAATATCCGCACAGCATAAGGCCTTTCGGGGCGTAGATGGCAGGGGGATGTTCTTGGTTCTTGATGCATAGGAAAATTCAAGTCAAAGTGGAGATTTGTTGAGATGCCTTGAATTTGATTGTGATGGTAACTCTATCTGAATTATGACTCGACCCAAATTTAGGTAGTTAAGCCTAAATTAGAAAAGTCAATGAAGATTTGTGATAGGCTTTTGGCTTGGGCCTGCCCAACAGACTGGACAGACAGACAGATCTATTGTGGGTTATATTATTTTATTTTAATTCAGATATCTATAGTGTTTTTTCTGTATCGTCTATATGAGTTTTTTCCTCGAAAGAGAAGAATAAAAAATCTCTATCTCCCTGCCCGTGGACATAAGTCACATAGACCCGAACCACGTAAATCTCTATGTGTTACTATTTTTCTTTTGTTTTTCTCCATATTATTGATGTGTTTGGCATAAAAGCAACATAATTTGTCATTACTGAAAGCCCGATTGCTAATTCCATTAGCAACAGAATTATTGGTCCTTTTTAGAATTAGAAAATGATTTGCAACGGAGTAAATCCGTTTATAACTTTCTGAAAACTGGACATGTTTCTAAATTCTTTGCAAATCCATTTCAATATTTTTTCCTAGGGAGTTGAATCAAATTCACAATGCAACCTTATGTTAACTTCACATAGTACATGCAAACTGTATATTTTCCGTTCATCTTGCTAAACATGCAACCAGTCAACTTTTACAGGGCACTTAACAAGCAGTCACCAGTTTACAACTTTCTCAACTCCAATACTTAAGATGAAGCTTAAACTCCAACACTCCACAAAGGAATTATAATCACCAAAGCAGCAAGTAGATACTGAGAATTATCACTTTTATCAGTTATGTAGTAAAACTGAGTTGATAAAAATACAATCTTTTTTCAAAAAATACAAACATCTACGAAAGTAAATGCTAACACAATTGAATCCAAATCTAAAAAAAAAGAGAGGAAAATAGAAAAATGGAACCTAACCAGCAAGAGAAGAGCAATGGAGGTCTCAAAGTGGGTTAGAGCCAAGATGGATTTCTGGAACAACTTATTAATCTGAGGATATGCCCTCGGAACCAAATCCTCATACCCTTCCTCCTTGCAAATCTCGTATCTTTCTAGCCTGTTATCTTCTTATCTTTTTTTTTCTACTCACTTCTGGTCAGAGACTACTGTTCTATGTTTTTCTTTCTAGTTGGTTCTATATGTTTTATTCCTTTCCTTTTAATAAAACAGTGGTTTATTCATTTTATAAAAAAAAGACTAACGGATTGGAGGATATTGGGATCGGAGGCAGGGTATGATGCAAACCCTTACACCAGATCAGAACACAATCACCAAATAACCGCACCACCAAAGGAAATCTTCATTAATTTCACAAAAAACATACAACTTAATACTGATAACATGACATAACCAAGAAAATTTAAAGCAAAACACACTGCAGAAATTAAAACACAATAATCAAAGACCAGGAGTGATACACCCGGAGACCTCTGAACTAGATCTGAGAATCAGTAAAATAGAGAAAGGACAAGGAGAAGAATTAGTTCCCTTAATTAAGTGCTTGTTTTCTCATGCTCCCCATCTTCAGTATTTAAAAGCCATTGTCTGAATGCTATTCTTCGGACTAAGATGCCCTCAGCTTCCCTCTCAAACAACAGTAATCGCCAGGGTAATTTATGTCTTTTTACCCTTCCTAATGATAATGCCCTCGGGTCTTCTCTTTAACAGTAATAACCACCCAGGGCAACTTATGACTTTTCCTCTTTTCCAATAACCCTTCATTATAATGAATGGACAGAAATGCCCTCCTTTCTTGTATGTGCCCAACTTTAACGACCTGGGCTAACTTAATTCCTACTAATACTATTGTTGTTGATGCTACTCTCCCTTTCCCTCAATTCATCCAGACAATTTCAGACCTTCCCTTCCAAAATTTCCTCTTCACTTTGACACTTCTCTTCTTAATTCCTACTAATACTATTGTTGTTGATGCTACTACTAAGCTTAAGTTGTTGCATCAGGGTCACTCGCACCAGACAAGCCCGAGCATTATCTCAAGTGGAATCCCAATCCCCCACCATTACCAGGAATAGTTACTGTCTTTCCGTTCCTTTGCGATTAGTCAAACACTCTTTGTTTTCTTAAAACTCTTAAATTACACATATACCCTTGAAATTTTTAAATTTTCTTTTAAATATATATATATATATATATATATATATATATATATATATTAATTATATAAATATACCTTTTTTAAATTAGTAGATAAAAGATCAGCCTTATCCGCAATCTTTTTGATAAAAATGCATGAACAATTGATTTATGGATAATCAAGAAAATATTAAGAAGTTATATAGAACAAATTTTATCTACAAATTAAATAAATAACACAATAATGGTGAAAGAATACAATAATTTTCAAATTTTATAGGGGTGAAAGCATTTTAAAAAATAAATTTTCAAATGGACATGAATTTCCAAGTATATAAGATGAGTGAAAACAAACTGTGGATATCTAAGGCGCACACTGCATATAGGTGAAGGCGAGCATAAAGGGAGGCTATAAGGTAGGGTCGGTCTTTGAAAAAATGGGGATTAGACAAAAACATAATAAATATTTTTAAATTATTTTTATTAAATAATAAATTATATGATAAAAATTAAAAAATATTATCATAAATTAATTAAATAAATTAAATAAGATATTTTTTTTATATAAAAGTGGATAAACCACTGATTTATTGCAAAAGAAGGAGTGCATGGTAACACAACGGAGAAAAGACAGCAAACAACGAACTAAAAAGAGAAGAATTGCTAGAAATCCTCACCAGAGATGAGTAAAATAGAGGCGGTACAAAACAACAGCGTAAAAAAAGAAGCTAAAAGAAAGCAAACTGGACAGGCGAAGGCTACCATCTAGAGACACAGGCTTACCCAGCTACAGGAAGAGGGAAACTACTCTGGATCAGCAGTGTTCACCGAATCACTAATAAAATCTGAAGGTCTAGTGTTCAGAAAGTTGAGGGAGCGCTTGATCCTCTGCGAGGCCTCGGAGGTTTCCTGTTGATGCGACTCAGAATGTGTTAAAAGCCAGGAAAGTAGCATATTAGCGGACTTGTATAAAATTATAGAAATAGAAGAACAAGTAAAGTTAAAAATCTGATTGTTTCGCTCAAGCTAGATATTCCAGATGATGGCTCTAGAATAGAGGTCCCACAGGTTCCTAAGAGAAGAGGTCAAAGAGGGGATCCAGTCGGTACAAATATTGGATATTGAGGAAGGATAAGACTCAGTTGTGAGAATTTGTCTGAAAAAAGACCAAATTCGCTCTGGATAAATATAATCAAGAAAAAGGTGTTTCACTGTTTCCGAGCTATTATGATAAAGAAAGCATGTGTCAGTAGCATTTGGATTGCAACCCTTCTTGAAAAGATTATCAAGGGTAAGAATTTTATTTTCCCTGACCAGCCAACAAAATAAAGTAATTTTGCTTGGAGATTTGATTTTCCAGAAATGAGAGTAAAGTTGGCTGCGAAGACCTCCATCAATTAAGAACATGTAGAAGGATTTAACAGAGAAAACACCTTTTTTTCGAGAGGCTAGGAATAAGAGTTCTCTTGAAAATTGATGCATGATCGGAAGGAAGGTAGAATGGTGTTAACTCCTGCCCAGAAGAAGGATTTATTTCTTGGTGGGTGTTGAAATAAGAAATCAGGAGATCCGATAATAGGGTAGTTGGCCTTGATGATCTTGGACCAGCAAGAGTTCGGTATAGTTGTGATCTTCCACCACCATTTTCCAAGTAAAGCTTTGTTGAACTCCTGAAGATCAAGAATTCCCCAGCCACACATATTACGAGGACGACAAATCCTTTTCCAAGCAATCAGTCTGATTCCCTTTGGGCCAAGATCCGGTCTTTTCCATAAGAAGTCTCTCCTAATCTTATCCATCTCATGGATGACCCAGGCTGGGAGCTTGAATACCGACATCCAATAAACTGGGAGTGTTGATAAGACTGAGTTAATGAGTGTAAGACGACCTCCAAGAGAAAGGTATAATGCTTTCCAGGGTGTGAGTCTAGATCAAGCAGCTTCAATAAGATTTGTCCAATCAAGTCGTCTAGGCCTTCTTCCAGAAAAAGGGACACCTAGGTATGTAATTGGAAGACAATCCCTATTGCAATTAAGAATTCTTGCAGAGGAGAGGAGTGGTTGAAAATCATAATTTGTGGAATACAAGCAACTCTTCGAATAATTAATAGATAGACCTGAACAACCTTCAAAGAGATAAAGTATTAGTTTGATTATTCGAATAATTAATAAGATAAATTTTAGAGTTTAAAAAATTAAAAAAAATTAAAATTATATGTGGATAGTAAATAAAAAAATTAATTATAATTTTTTTAAAAAAATAATATGAATTGTGAGGCCCTATAAATTTGCATGCCTATTATAAGTGTTATGGATTTAAAAAAAAATAAAATTTTCAAGATAATTATATGGATAGGATTATCGATGATAATAAATAAAAATTTAAAATAATTTTTTTAAATATAGTTGAAAAAAAAGGTTAAAATCTTCAAGATGATAATTAATTATATGAATAGGATAATATTAATTGAAAAGGTTAAATATAATTTTAAAATACATATATATATGAAATAGAAATTATGAGGTCCTAGGCATTGGCCTTGGTAGCCTATGCATAGGGTCAGCCCTGTTATAAGGGTTGCAGGTCACGTTGCTTATGAAAACACTCCTCGCTTGCTCATTTTGTGAGGAGGAAGGAGATTATATGAACGGTGATACCAGATTATGGTCTTGTATGGATTGGCTTAAAAAAATGTTTTTTTTTTCAATTTGGTAGAAGGACTTTAAACAAAAGTGTGTTTTTTTCAATTTAGTAGAAGGACTTAAAAAAAAGTGCTTTTCAGAGTAAGTTAAGTGTTTTTCTGTAATTTGTGTTTGGATAAGTTAATTCAGAAGTATTTTATATGTGTAAAATTGTTTGGATATGCATTCTTAAAAAGACTTTTTTTTCAATGTCAAATTACTAAAATAGGCCTTCGTTGAGTTATTATAATAAACATTGATACTAATACTGATATACTAATATACTAATACTAACACTAATATACTAATGTACTAATAATAATACAAATGCAAATACTAATATATTAATATATTAATATACTAATACTAATATACTAATAATAATACTAATATTAACACTAAGGAGCCGTTTAGGTTCACGGTAATGATATATTACCACGTAACAAGATTACCGTGGTAATAAGATCGGGAATGTTATATGCCCAAGAATGTTTATGGTAATTCATGATAACCATGTTTAGTTGGAAACTCATATTACATAGTAATCAATATGGTAATGTTCTAAATTTCACAAAATACCCTTGTGTCTACTATTTTATGGAAGTTTAAATTTAAAATAAAATAAATTTTTGGATAAAAAAATAAATTTTCGAAGTTGAACATATTCCCAAAATAATGTTATTTAAGTTTATTTTTTTATCCAATAAATAAAGTATGAAATTATTATTTTTAAACAAAGGGCATATTTGTCCAAAAAAATGTTTCAGATTACCACTCACTTGGTAATCCAATATAGCCACTTATTTTGGCGGTAATGGGATTACCAATACCAAGTTTCTTGGTAATCTTCCAAAGTTGGTAATCACAAATTACTAACAATATTACCACCACTACCAACGGCCCCTAATAGTAATAGTAATACTAATACAAAATACACAAATGTACTAATACACTAATACTATCTAATAATAATAATACTATTACTAATAATAATATACTAACACTATAACACTAATAAACAAGTATAAAAAAACATAGTCATTTCTCTATTTGATAAGGGTAACTTAGTAATTTAATAACCTCCATAACAGCTTTTTGGAAGTGCTTCTTTCAAAAGCACCACACAACTAGTTTTTTTGAAAAAAAGTTGTTTTTCAGCTTCTTTTTTTTTTATCAACTTTTGCTTCTGCCCAAAAACCCAAACAAACATGTCAAAAGTGCTTACTTTATAAAAAACCACTTCTAGTATAAAATAAGACAATCCAAACAACCCCTATATATTCTTCTAATTAGAGATCACTATGTTAAACTGAATAGGTTTTAGTACTTACTAAATTTTAAAAATTATAAAACATTATAAAATATCACCTAAAATTTTAAAATATTAAATTTAAATATTATAATTTTTTATATTTAAAATCTTAAAAATCTAAACCCTATATCTATGGGTGTATTTGAGCCGAGCCGTTCGTGAACGGCTCGGTGTTCGGCCCAATAAGGGCTCGTTCGTGTTCATCTCATATGGCAAATGAGCCAAGCTTGAACATCATTTTCAAGCGCGATTGATAAACGAGCCAAGCTTGAGCAGCCGAAAGCTCAGCTCATTTTGGCTCGCGAACATAGCTTGCAAACAAGTTCGTGAACAAGCTCGATTTATAATCTCGATTGTGAGCTCGTTCATATATATATATATACATATGTATGTGTATTAACGTGTATATGTGACTATGTCGTTGTTGTCAATTTGAGTCACACGTATAGGGCTCTAAACTACTATTTGAAGGCTCAGCTCGTTAAAAGCTTAGGTCAGCTAGTTCATTAAGTTAAATGAGTTTGTAAGATGAACGAGCCAAGCTTGAACACCACCAAGCTCACCTCATTAAATATTTTGAACAACTTGTTTATTGAATAATTAAAAGCTCGTTTATTATATAATTTCCAATTTTATTTGTAACAATCAATAATATAATCATTCATAGTGTCATGAACAAGCTTATTTACTGGATCGTTTATAATATCGAATGAAAATATTTATAGATAGTTACATCACAATGTTTATTTTGTTATTATTGTAATTAATTGTTAACTTATTTAATGAAGATTTTAACAAACTTGAACTCAAACCTTAATGATTCCATAAACAAGCTTAAATTATTCTTTTAATCCTCAAACTCAAATCGAGTTGAGTCACACTTGTTAATGATTCATTAAATAAGCTTTAAAATAAATGATAGTTTACTAAATAAAAAAATAGAATATAAAAAAAATAGTCAAGCTTTAATTAAGCTAATAAGCCAAGGTTAAGTTTCGAATTTTCTTAACAAGTTGAGCTTGAGCATAAAGCTCGAAATAAGCTCGATTAGAGCACGATCTCGGTTAAAATAGTAACGAACAAAGCTTGAACATGAAAAATGAAGCTCGAAGAAAGCTCGGCTCGAGCTCAAGCTTGATTAAATAGTAACGAGCCAAGCTTGAACAAGGCAAAGCTCGGCTCGGCACATTTACAGCCCAGCCTATATCCTAAATTTTAAATTCACAAATTAAAAAAATTAATTTGTTTTAAAAATTAATTCTAAACCCTAGAAGTCAGAGCCGCAGTCATTGCCTCGTCACTCCCAAACCCTCAATCTCACTGCCATCTTCTAGAGGTACGGTGTTCTTGCATCGTTTTCACGTACGTATGCTTTGATGATTGATCGGCCATGCAATCCTTTTCCTATGGTTTACATGTTTGTGAGAAACTTCATTTTAGATTAAAGATTTCACTCGCCCGAGGGTGTTCCTATAAGGGTTTTGCCTTATGCGCTTCGGCGGAGGATGGTTCCATGCCGAGGGAGGATGACCGATAAAGCCAAGATAGGTCAAAACCATAAGTCCGAACAAGACATTAGTCGTCTGATGGCCTATATGCGGGTTGCGGCCGCATATGATCAAGAATCTCCGCCGGCGGTGCCGAGCGAAGGGTGCACGGGCTTGGTGCCGCACATTACCGAGACTAGGTAGCGAGCATGGTGATACGCGTGGTGATGGGATCTCGACCAAGGGACCGGGATGATCGAATGATCATAAATATTTGGCTAAGTATGGGCCAAAGGAGCCAGATCGGCGTTAGTATCGGCGGTATGGTCGATATAGACTTGTACGGTCGGTCAACGGATTGGGCGGGCAGAGCGGGGGCTCTTAGCCAGCCGTGGGCCAACATGACGCAAGGCGCATGGGCGTTGTCGAGTGTCTTTACTGAGAGGAATGGCCGAGTGCCAGACTGACTACCGATGGGCATCGGCGACCCTTGGCGCGAGCAGCGCACGCCGATAGGGTCAGGGCGCGTTAGCGAGGGGTGATACTGAGGGTCGCTATCG
This sequence comes from Dioscorea cayenensis subsp. rotundata, assembly GCF_009730915.1. Classification (NCBI taxonomy): domain Eukaryota; kingdom Viridiplantae; phylum Streptophyta; class Magnoliopsida; order Dioscoreales; family Dioscoreaceae; genus Dioscorea; species Dioscorea cayenensis. Next base: position 1,899,172 of record NC_052478.1, read on the forward strand.
ATCGGTGAATGCAGTACCATTGGGCGATACTGTAGCATGATCCTGATGGTGGCCGGTTGAGTCTAGGGGCACTGTAGCAGTGTGTTTTCTTGTACTGTAGCACTGTGCTTGTTGTGATGGGACAACTTAGCATATCTTGGCCATTGGATCAAGGGCTGGTGTCCTTATCCATAGAGGTGATTTGGCTATAAATATCCCTCTCCTTCCTCTTGAGATGGCAGCTAGAGAACTTGGGAGAGTTTGGCTTCACTTGGGGTAAAGCTAGCTCTCCAGGGCTTTGTTCACCTTCATTCCTTGGGGGAGTGAAGGTCTTGGCTGTGTCAGGTGGCTCATGGTGTATTTCAGATTCATTCTAATGGAGAGTTTATTCTTTTCTCTCTAGTTCCTTGTCTTGAGTTTATTCCTTCTGGTATCTTGGTGTGGTGGGAGGTTAGAACTTCTTGGACCCTGGTCATGATGTCTTTGATGATGTTTGTATGCTTGTTTTCTTTGTTTACTTGATAGGCATCCTTGCTTGCTTGTTTTCTTGGGTTGTTTTGTCGTAGGTTCTTGAAGGCTGGCTCGGGCGCCTGGTGGTGTAACGAGCGCCACACAGTGATCGTCGGTGCGATCGGGAGGACCATGACAGTTGCCATGGTATTTGTGGTTGAGGTTTTGATGATGTAGGGTTTGGAGTAATGACCCCTTCGTAGATTTTATTTTATTTTTTTATAAAAAATTGGATAAATTATCAATTCATTACAAAATAATAAAAAAGAACCAGTACATAATAGAGAAAATAAATTCAAAATAATGTTTTATTAACTATTTAGATTCAATAAACAATGTTTGGCTTTGTACTTTTTCTTTTCTTACTTTTATTTTGTTTGGGGTGTTTGTGTTGGTTTATCTGTCTCTATTTGTTCTCTTTTTTAGTTTTTTAATAAAATTATGATTTATCCATTTTTATAAAAAAATAATATTTTATTAAATGTTTAGAAATATGTTTTATTACAAAAGTAGATTTTATTATGTGTTGTTTGAATAGAAGAATAATAGAGAAAATGAATTAAAAATAATAAAAGGCATTTTATAAACAATGTTGAATGTTTAGATTGAATGTATTTTAATTCCTCATTTATCGAAATACCTAATGGTACGGCACAAAAGTGTAAAGGAGGGCAAAGGTTCAAATCTTCTCATGTAGTATTGTTCTTTGTATTATTTTTCATATACAATATACTTGGATCCAAATTTTATTCATTAAGTACTCATGTGACTCTCTCAAAAATTGTATGCATGAGGTTTTCTTAGGATGTCTATAAATTATAATAATTGGTGCACATATATATATACATATATAAAGTATAGTGTTCCTGTTGAACAAGCAACTTTTAATTTGCTGGTGCATAAAGACATTTTCTTGAATGTGTTTGAATGAAACACGGCCTACATGATCTCCTTGATTTTGATGCATCTCCTTGTTATACTGTTAGATCAACAATTTTAGTGTATAGGAAAAAAGGAAAACTGAAAATATGATCTAATAAAAACAACACTCTTGCTAGACACAAATTAATAACTGATACCAAACTCATACATGTCCCAAAACATGCATGCAAACAATTGAATTTCCAGATTAACCTTCACTTGTTACAAAATTCTTGAGAAGAAGTTCCTGATGAATTTAACATAAATCCCTCAAAAATTTGGAGTGATACATTAGGAAAGAAAAATAAGAAAAAGTAAAGTTTATAAAATAGAACACATTTTTGTTGAATATACTGAATGCAATAATCCTTGTTATAGTGCAGTTCATGAATTTTAATAATGGACACTGATATTGAACTTGGAAGTGAATTCTTGTCACCGTGCTTGTATAATTGTTGAAAGCAGGATAACAATGAAGCGAAAGGAACAGCAATCCACATTAAGGAGAAGGAAGAAAGCAAAAATTGGTAGTGGTGAGAAGAATGATGAAGACAGACTTAGCAGTTTACCTGATGAACTCTGTAGTTACATACTGTCCAAGCTTCCTACAGTTGATGCTATGAAGACCAGCTTCTTATCAAAGAGATGGGAATATATGTGGATCACAGTGACCAACTTAGAGTTTGATTTTGGTCGGTTTCCCAAATTAAAGGGAAGGAATTCAGCATTCACCCTATTTGTTACCCAAGCTCTCCTTTTTCATGACAGACTAGCCATACAGAGGTTTCATCTCCGATTAGATGCATGCTGGACCAGACTAACCTTATGTTTTTCATTGGATCAACTTTGCAGTGAGACATTTTGTTCAGGAGCTTGAACTCTGTATTCCTAAAACGACATTGGATAAGTTACCGGATTTGCTCTTCACTTCTAAATCATTGAAAGTTTTGAAGCTGTACTTGCCTGGGCAATGTTCTCAAACTCACAACATCTGTTACTCTGATTAACCTTCAAACTTTGCATCTTGAGTCAATGTCTTTCAGAGATGATAATGTTATTTGGGAGCTAATATCAAGTTGCCCAAAACTAGAGAACTTGTGCATTAACAACTGCTCAATGTATCACATGAAGATCCTGAATATTTGTTCTAGTGAGCTGCAGAATTTGTCTCTAATTGGTTGTGACATTTTCCCTTCATGTGAGGTCAATATCTCAGCTTCGAAGCTCAAGTCATTCCGGTACAACTGCCCAGTGGTTCGCAAATTTTCGCTTGAGCACTTGTGCACCTTGACCAAAGCAGACATTGATATCCAGGGATCACTATATTTTGTGAAAAGCAACAAAGAACATGCCAAGAGAGCCATTAAAATTATTGGTAGACTTAATAACGTTAGAACCCTCACTTTATCTTCCAAGTGCATTGAGGTATTTTTTCTGTCTCTCCTTGTCGACAGAGCTTCACAATGAACAACAAGCTATATATTAATTGTTCATTCACTTCTCCTTGTTGAAAATGCTTCATGAATTACTACTAATATATAATCCTTGCTCTCTCTTGAACTTGCAATCTCTCCAGTTCCTGGCTACTGCACTAGACTTGCTGGAAAGCTTCTCTTGCAACTTAAATAATGTGAGGCATTTAGATGTTACATTCTGGTGCCACAAGAGCTACATCAAAGTGCTGAGTTCTTTGCTCATGTGTTGCTCTGCAATCGAAACCCTTTCTGTAGGCATTGACATGGTAGGCAATGATTCATTCACTTGTGCATTTCAATGCTCTAAACTGAAATGAATCTAACTGTTGTAAGTTTCTTTTTCTTTTTTTTCTTCTTATTATTATTTTTTTCTTTACATATATCAGACACCTGCAGGATCAATTGATGTACACTTTAAGAATGTAGTGACAACAGTACCAATGTGCCCACTGTTCAATCTGAAGACTCTGATTCTGAGGAACTTTGTAGGTGTTAACAAGCTTGATCTGGTGAAGTCTCTAGTCAAGAATGCAAAGGTGTTAGAGAAGATCGTCACTATTTCTGCAGAAGGAGTCGCCAAGGAAAGAACCATAGAATGGATCAAAAGACGTGCACAATAACTAGCAAGTTAACAGAAGAATAACTTGGGTACATTATTAGGTATAATTCATGCCATTGTAATTGATGTTTGATATTGGTGATAGCTAGTTAGTATCTAGTTGATTGAAAACACATCAAAGAATTTTACTTTCTTCTTATAATTTCTATGTATGAAAAAATAAATAAAATAAAAACAACAAGATAATCTGAAGATTCAATATTATCATATATATATATATGCATCTAAACTATCTAACTGCGTCAACTAAAATAGAATTAGTAAAGTTAGAAACATTAATTATCCCAAATATTAGCTTCCCCAATCATTCCTAACAATGATAAACACATGAGTAATTTTTTTGAAAAGTCACCTAAATTTGATTTTGTTAAATTAATCACCCAGCTTCAATTTGAAACCAATTTGGTCACTCATTTTCGATTTGATTACACCAGAAAATCAAATGTCTTTTCCCGTCTCCTTTACTTACATGGCTGCCCGAGGGAGTGCATCAGGTGCTCCTAACACGCTAGATAGATTAGTTGTTTTATCCATGTCAACTTAAGATGGTCAACTCAAACTTTCCTTACCACAACACACAAAGGAGGCAGTTTCTTCTTTCTTGAGACGTAAAAATATCGCCCATACGTCTGAACATCAGATTTTATTAAACTCAAACAATCTAAAAATAATAATAAACTCAGTCCTATGTTTCACATCTATCTAAAAAAACATGCAAGGGAGAGAGCATGTGCTTTTATATATATATATATATATATATATATATATATATTCTCTTTAACATAACAGTAATCATAAACTATGACATAAATGAGCAATTTAATCACTATATAAGAAGAAAAGAATCCTTCAAACAAAACATAGATATTTTATACTTTCATTATATATATATATATATATATATATATATTACATTTTCAATTCAGTAACCAAACTAATGGCCTGTGAGATGGCCGAGCAACAGCAAGCCAAGAAAAAGATAAAAAGAAAAAAATTAAAAGCTAAGAATGTAGCATTACAACAACCTGACAATTGCTAGTTTAATTTACATAATTTACATTAAGGATCTAATCATAGAGGTGGTTAAAAGGAAAAGAAAGCCAAAAGGGATAAACAGCAGCCCTTGAAATCCTTGTATATGAACTTTCTAGCATGATTCTTTAAGCAAAGTTATCAGTCTCTTTTGATATTCACTGCTTATTCTCAAATCAAATACCATGCATGTAGAACAGCCCTTTATGAGAACCCAACCAGGCTCTCCAACTCTGGTCCAATTCCCATTTACTTTCATGATGCCGAACTGTTTCTTCACTTGATTGTTGCATATCTGCAGCAAAACTAATGTGAATCATTTGATACAAAAATTAGTTTCATAAAATGAGTATCAGTTGATTTATTATAGGAAGACCTTTTGAGATGTTGCCGGTTTGAGACCAGCAGATCGAATTAAGGGTAGCATTTGCGAAGTTCTTGGCGAATAGCAGTTCACCAGTCTTGATGCTCCAGATACGCAGAAAATGGTCCTCTCCACCTGGTCAGGAATATCAGAATTCTAATTAGGACTGGGTCCATACTTTGTAATTGATCAATTGACTAAAAAAAAATATTACATAGGAAAGAGGTATACACCTGACATGAAGAATGATTCTGACGGATCAACTCCGAGCTGTAAATGAGAGTGGGAGTTCACATGCCCCTTGTAGGATTGAACAGGCCTTCGTAAAAGACGAAGATCAAAAAGCTGGATCTGCCCAGACACCAGAATGAATAGAACATAATAATAAGATTCCATAAATAGTATTAATGGCTAGACAATAACCAAGACAAATCAAACATGATGAGATTCACAATCAACTACTTTTATCATTTAACCATGAGCATAACAAATCTAGTTCAACATGTCAACCAGATGATGTGAAATTTTCAATAATTCTTAGAAAACTAAAATGTAAATAGCAATGTTTCCATATTAGTAGTGAAAGCAAATTAAAAATAACTTACACAACCATCCATGGAGCTTCCCAATAAATATTTCTCATCAGATTTAAGTATTGCCAAGCTGTCAATTAGTGTCAAGAAATAATATAGACATGAGACTAAGAAAAGAGAAATAGCAGGATACCCAAACAGTTTTCCAGTTTGGTAAACCTGCAAATAGCTGAGGGCATAGAGCTGGAATTTGAATCCTCTTGGACCTGTAAGATGTAACATACTTGTGTGACAAAATTTTAGATAACACAAAGTGACAATGATATATTGGGAAAAAAAAATTTAGCCGTAAAATTTCCTCATGTCAATCAAAAATTCTTTCTTAAGAGTCCTACTGTCCAGTTAAAATAAATCTAATTAATAGTATAATAAACTACTATCCTGAAGGGTGCTATTCATTATTCAAACATGTTAATCTAATTCAGTTCATTGTTTGGCCCTTATTACCTTATGACAGACCAACAATTTAGCAAAATAAGTTTCTTAAAGTACCTCATTAGACATACTTCTGTATCCAGCATAATTTCTTAGACTTCGAAAATGTCTTACACGAACATCAACTGGCAGAATTGCTCCCTTTCTAAGCCCACAAAAGACGATGTTCCCCTGTTGTGAGTAAACCAAAGAACAATCAATCACAAACATAATGGCAACAAAAAAAAAAAAATTAAGATATTTCGGTAAACAACTTTGCTTATTGATCAAACAGAATGGATCACACAAAGGATAGTAGGGAAAAAGAAAAAGAAAACAGGGGAGGACAATTTAGCATCATTAGTTTACAAGTTATATATATAGATATATATATATATATATATATACACATATATACTTGTCTATGGAACTGGTATGCTGAACAAATTCAATATCCTAAATTATTTGATTAGTGCAAAAGGAAGACCAGTATTTCAAAAAGGGTATTCAACTTTGTCAATGACATAACAGGAAACCTAATCCTAATCTAGCAAATTTAAATGCTTCAATACGCTTCAACCATGCATTATACACACTAATAAATTCAAAACTCATTAAATTTAACCCACATATAAAGAATTCAGCATTGATTATTGCGACCACATGAGTTCAAATTGAACTTAAGACTCTCTCATCAGGATATAAACAAATCAGAGAATTACTGATTGATCAAACTGTAGCGAGAAAACATCACTTTTCAGGCGATGTGAAGACATCTTGCCTGTTTCTATATCTACTAAAGCAGCTCCCACATTTGTGCCTGCAAAAGAAAGGAAAAGTTTATAATATTTTCAAGTGAACAAAACCATTCCTATTATTGAGGAAAAACAAGAATACAACAATTTATGCGAGATAACAAAACCAAATAGGTAATACATACAAAGACATGCCTTTATCCAACTAAATGATACACAAAAATGGTTCCAAAAAAAACGTAAGATGTGAACCACTGAAAAATAACAAAGAGTTACAACAGTAGCTGTGACATGGGAAATCATGAAGGGAAAAATATTAATAGAATAAAAGATGCATTAGAAGAAGATTTTTCAAAGTGTTGACTTAAAATTAGCACAGGGAACATGTGACAAAATTATGCCATACAATTAAAAGCCAGTCTCACAAATTTCCACTATTCCTTTATAACTGTCAGTAGTTCTCAAATATCTAGGTGCTGATTATCTATCTCTGCTCCCTAGAGTTTTCATTTACAAAATCTCAATACCTTCACAGGAAACAGTTACACCAACTAGCTTGTTTTCTGCTCAAAATAAAAAAATCGCCCAACCATCTAAAAATACACAACCAAAACAAATGACATTGAATCGAAAATAGATTGCGTAAGAAGTCACCTATTGCTGCATTTCTTCCATTAGAACTGCAGTCAGCAGTCCAGATTGTGAACTTAGTTGGAAAAATTGTCCTCATTCTTCTCTGGAGCCTAAAAGTACTTGAGTCGATCTCTAAAGGTATGTTCAAGTTCATAATATTGACAGATCCTCCACCTTGTCCAGATCCAAGGGTAGTCACCATGTTTTCTTATTGTCAAGTAAACAAAAGTTTTATGAGAATTGAAAAAGTTTGGCAGAAAAAGAAAAGCTTAGTTTTCAAATAATAAACAAACCATGTCTACAGTCACCTAACCATAAAACAAGCGCAAAACATTTGAAACTCAAGAAGCATTAAGGTTATATTGGATACAATAAATGCTTGGAATACGTGACATCATCAAGTGAATCAGCAGGCTGCTTGTACATAGGGCGTACACTTGAGATACTTGAGTCCAAAAGTGTTGATAATCCAGTTGAGCTCCAGATTCTTGCAATGTTGGTATTGATCTTATCATGGTTGTTCTGAGGCCAGACAGTCTTGGGCATGTACTCATCTCCATTGTCAAGATGTCTACCAGCGTCTCCAACCACATATATACTGCAAAAAGATATAGGTTATAGTACTTTCTTTGGCTAGAGAATTTTTTAAATATAGAAAATTTGTCATTGAGAAACAAATGTTGACCAAAAAGCCTAAAATATAGATATGCATATTTTTCTTCCATTAATTGAGAGGGTGTTTTTTTTTTCATCAAAGTGCATGAAATAAACCATAAGCATGCACATAATCAAGTGATAATAAAGCCATAAGCATGGTGTAACTATGAGAATTCTTCTGTTTAACTTAACCACAATAAAATAAAACAGCAGGAAGCATGTACATGCTCAGGTTGATATCAACTAATACATTTTTTAGCCCGGTTGCCTTTTTTTAGATCAAATTCATCTAGTTGAATCATTATCACATGGACATAATAGGGGAACTGTCGGCTTCAAAGCACTGTGTTAGCAGGTTATCATAGCCAATGTCTAGTGTGCACAGTGTTACTGAAAAGTTTCGAAGCACCTCACCGAGCACAACCACTCATGCTGCCTGCTACCAGTAGAGATGACCTTTCTAGACCTGTCGGTGTCTGAACAACACCATGCAGTTGCTCCACTCCAGTACCAGCAGCATTAGCTGTTCTATGGTAAATCCAAACCTGTTGCACATAAATTGCTGAGAAAAAGTTAATAAGAAAATAATAAAAAAGAAATCCATACATTAAAGCATATGATGATTTATCAACAATTACAGACATTAGAAGTTATGAAGACATTAACATTAACATGAAGAATATCTTGAATCTCAGAAGAATTGGAGCACTGAAATGCAGTGAGCTGGGATATCCATCAAAGCCTAAACAAGTTAACAGTGATATCCAAAAACATAAAGAAATGGTGCATGATCACTCAAGAGAAAAGTCGAACAAGGCATAAAAGTGCTAATCTAGGAAAGCTTGGCATTAGAAAAGGGCTTGAAATTGAATAAAAAAAATGACATAACAAGCATACCAAGGGATTAGAAGCCTTGAATTTCTGATAATCTTGTATAAAGTCATATCTAAGGTTACCAGAAGTCACATTTCTTCCATTTAACTCCCTAAGCTGCAGCAGCTCAGAAGCTTTTAACTTTGTTCTCCTGCCTGTGACACCCGTCTGATCATGATCCTTCTGCAAGGCATCAAAACACACGCTTATCAGTATTCTCTCTCAAAAACTTCATGGGAAATCTCTGACTCCTCCGACTCTATGGGGCTTCTTTTGTCTTACCTTGGCTCCCCATATCCTTTGAAAATATGGCAGAAGATAGTATAATAGGAAATCAAAAAGCAAATATTGCATTGATGGGATTGATATTGGGAATACCATGATAACGAGAATCCAAACTAGTATTAAAAGATCATGCAGCCCTAGACATTACACAAATAAGAAACCAATTCATGGAGGAATTCATATTGTTCAGCTAAATACAATACAACATGCCCCGATTCACACCAAGAACTTCACTTTGCGATGAAATTAGAATAATCAGCACAGAAATACCTGATCTGAAACGGAATCCCTAGAGGCAGAAGCAGTGCGCTTCGATCCTGGAATCGGACCTTTGACGGGAAAGTAGCGATTTTTCTCCGGATCGAAATAAAAGCCAGGAAGATCTACAAACCAAAACAATCCACAGTGAACACTGGAACCAAGGATTCAATGAAGAAAAAACGGAGAGATTGCAAACCCTACACATCTGCGGTGCCATCTCCGGCGAATAGAGCAAAGATCCAAGAGTACTTCCGAGCTAAGGACTCCCATGGGCCAATTCTCGAAACCCTAGTTCGATTGAGATTTGAATATGGAGATTTTGCAAATATGTCCCCGTAAAAATTGCCTATTGTTACGCACAAGCTCTCATTAAAAATTAATTGGTATAATCACCAAAATAGTCCATGTACTTTTCTCTCTCTCTTTCTTTTTAGTCCCTCTACTCATAAATGCTCCCGACTAGTCCCTCTACTTTTGAAAATGTGCTCACTTAGTTAAAAATGCTCCCAATCAGTCCCTCTACTTTTAAAAGTAGAGGGACTGGTTGGGAGCATTTTTAACTAAGTGGACACATTTTCAAAAGTAGAAGGACTAGTCGGGAGCAGAAGGACCAAAAAGGAAGAGAGAGAAAAATAGAGGGACCAACTAGGGTATTATACCAAATTAATTATTTACTTTTTCATATAGGCACTATGAAACACAAATATTTACAAGTTATTCATCATATTTTCATATACATCCCTATAAAAATCCAATAAAGTTTGGTTTGGGTTGAATCGCCATAAAATAAGTTCAGTCACACTTATAATGTGTTTTGACTATGAATGAGACAAAAACAGGAAAAAAAACCAGACATTTTGAAAATTCAACTTAACAAAGGGCTAGATTATTAAAATTATTAGAATTTTTTTCATTATTTTTCATAAAAATACTAAGGCTGTGTTTGGAATTTGGAAAGGTAAGTGAAAACAGGTTCAGGTTCGGGTTTGGAATTTAGAAACTAGGGTTTAACCCGATATCCAATAAGAAGTTATTATTATTATTATTATTATTATTATTATTATTATTATTATTATTATAATATGATACAAAACCCAATTCTTTCAGACTCAGATTTACAATCTAGACGCACGGATTTTACCAGATATCCGATAAAAGTTATCACTGTTATGATTATGACTATTATGTTGTTTTGGATGCTAATAGCCTAATTGGATGAAGAAACAGGTGCTGAGTGAGATCATTGTTTCAGTTCTATACTAGATATTAATTTCACAATGTGTTTTTTCTTTTTATTTTTATTTTGGTGAGATAATTATAATATAGGGAGAGATAAGTGAACAACAAACATATTAATTTCACTTGATATAATTTTTATTTTTATAATTTTAAAGAAACATAACTGTCTCATTGAATGATTTTCTAGTATACTTTTAATTGATTTATAGGATGAAAAAAAAACCTCTATGAAGATTTTAGACATAGTGAGCAAACACACAAAAATTGGTAATTGTGTGATTCTAAAATTTTGATTTTATGTATAAATATAAATATATTTACTTCCCAAAATAAGGATATTTTATTAACGTAAATTATATTATATTTTCATTCGTTCATGTGAACTGTCGCAAATTTATGTGTCACAAATATCATTTTTTTTTCTTATAGTGCTCTATCAAAGACATATATTAAATATATATCTCCTTAGGTCCTCTCATATCTTTTCTTTTATTTTTTTATTTTTTTTCCTTATATATTGTTTTTTTCTTGCTAGGCTTTTTATTTAATAAAATGTTATTTATCAGTTCTTTTTAAAATAAAAATAAAATATATATTTGAGATAAAGGTTACTTATCCGCTATTTTAAAAATAGTGGATAATCCATACAAAGACTCAAAGTATGTATATATATATATATATATATATATATATATATATATATATATATATATATATATATATATATATATATAATATAAAGTTGAGCTATATATATCCAAAAATTAAATAAATAACTGAACCATTTTAAAAAATTATTATTATTATTATTTCGGAATTTTACATAGGTCCCAAGCGTTAAAAAAATAAATAAATTTCCAGATGGACACGGATCTCCAAGTACAAACAAACGGTGGATATCTAAGGCGCACGATGCGCACAGGTGAAGGCGAAGGCGAAGAACAAGGGTTTTACGCCACGTTGCTTGACAAATATGGAAACGCTCCTCGCTCGTTGATTCCGTGAATAACACCGAACACTCCACTTCGGCGCAACAAACCCTAAAAACCAGAACCGCCTGCAGTCATTGGCTTGCCCTAATGCTCGTCAATCCCAAACCCTCATTCTCACTGGGCATCGATATGATGTTTGTACAGGTACGGTGTTTTTGCATGGTTTTTTACGTGTGTGTGTATACATATATATTGGTCTGTGTTTAATTTGATGATTGATCCACCATGCATGCAATCCTTAATTATCCGATGTTTTATAGTACTCCATCTTTGTGAGAAAGTTGATTAATTTGGTTCAAGATTTCTCAATCGAGCTTGGGTATGAATTGCTATAGTATTTGTGGTTGAGGTTATGATGATTTAGGGGTTGTTTGTTTGCAAGGAATGGAGTTGAGGAGGAATGAGATAGGAATGAATTAGGAATGGAAAAAAAACTGTATTTGGTTGGAGGGTACGAAAGAGTAATTCATTGGGAATGAGAAAAGTAAATAGGAAAAATATGTGCAAAATGTCATTTATGCCCTTATAGAGTAAATATTAAATAAATAAATACATTGGCCAATAATATTATTTTATTTGTAATATGTTGTTATTATTGTCATAATTATTTTTATAATTAATTTTTATAATTAATTTTACAATCCATCTTCATTATTAATATTGTTGTTTTGTTACAATGTTATCATTTTATTTTTATTATTTTAGAATTAATTTATTTGTAATATGTTATCATTATTATTTGTTTACAATGTTCTCAATATTTTTCCTATATATATAGATAAAGTTTTAAAGCCAAGGGTAAAATGGACATTCCACCATCCGGATTGGGCATTCCTCAACCAATTGGGCTGAATGCCAATCAACCCTCTCCCCTCATCTCATTCCTCATAGATTCCTCCCACATTCCCAAGCCTGCCAACCAAACAAAGCATTGGCTCATTCCCAATCCATTCCCAATCCAAGCCTTGCAAACAAACAACCCCTTAGGGTTTTGAGGAACGACCCTTCATGGATTGGAGGATAATGGAGAGTTAAAGAATTATAAAGAATAAAGGAAAGTTTATAAAAATATTTCATTGAATGTGTTTGAATTATCCAAACATGGCTAAATGATTCATGATTTAGATGTTTCGATCTTCATGTATGTTGTACAAGCGATTAGGGCATCAATGTATTGTTGATGCATATTTATATAGATAAACCCTAGATAAACCCTAGAAGCCAGAGCCCACTGCAGTCATTGCCATGCCCTAGCTAATTCACATATGCATGCCTTGTGTTTGATGATTATTGATCAGACATGCAATCCGTTTTTGATGATTAGATGTTTTATATGTTCATGAGAAAGTTAATTAGGTTCAAGATTTCAATCGAGGGTGTTGATATGGTATACGTGTTTGTGATTGAGATTTTGATGATGTAGGGTTTTGAGGAATGGTCCCTAGCCTATTGTAGATTTTATTTGGTGTGGTTGGATTGAAGGATAATGGAGAAAGGGAATTATGAATAATAAAAGAAAGTTTTTAATTGAATATTAGATTGTATGTATTTCTATGCCTTTTCACTCGTCCATTCACTCAACAACTGCAAAGGGATCTCACAGAGGCTCACATACCAATAAACCTAAAGATCATTGGCACGTGAAAACATTTTGTTAAACGTATTTGAATGAACCATGGCCTCATCTCCTTGATTTTGATGCATCTCCTTCCTTGTTACCCCGTATAGACTACCAATTTTGGTGTAAAGAGAAAGGAAAAACCAAGAAGAAATTAAGAGAAGAGTGTTCACATAGCCACATTTTCTTGAATATTATTTGAATATTAAATTTTGTTTTTTTTTTGGATGTTGGGAATATAGACCACAAGACAAGTATTTTAGGTTAAGTATTTTGAGTGACTATCAAACTAAAACCAATTTTTGTGCGCTTTACACATCAAATTTCTATTTTATACCATGATCTCGGTTATCTAATTTCAATTTAATTTCATTGGGAGTGCTCGACAACAATAACTCACTGCATCTGTTCACATATATATTCCATTTCATCAAAGATGTTGACATGGCCATTTATTATGTAACCATGCTCATGTGACCATGTGAAGATCATTGATGATGCAACATATATTTGGATGTCACGGCGAATTATGTTGAGGGACAATTTTGGCAATCAAATCTCTCTTGGAAACTCCACAAATTATGTTGACCCGACAATTTTGACAACCACAAATTATGTTGATAGGACGATTATATATGTTGACAGCAATTTTGGCGGGGATGATGGTTTCGATTCTTCTATTTGTTATTATTCTATTAGCCCAACAATTTTAGTGTGCAGGTATCACACCTAGAGGTGGGCACGGGCTGGTTAACCGGGCCCGCCGGGTCCGGTTCGGTGAAAACCGGACCCGAAACCCGTCCCCTGCACTACAAGAGCCACGGGTCCCGGTTCACTCAAAGAATGAACCGGACCCGACCTGCTTTTATCACAGTACCCGCGGGTCCGGGCCAGGCCCGTTTGACCCGGCGGGTTTTTATCATTTTTATTATATTAAATAATATTTTATTTACAAATGAAATGAATAAACTTTCAAAAATAAGGCCATAAATGAGATTTGAACCGAGGACCATCACCATAGGAATTATCCCATTAACCAATTGATCTACACATCTTTTCATGTTTAAATATAAACAATAAATAAATATAAAGAAGTTGCAAATTTTTTTAAAAAAATTTAATTCCAAACAACAAAAAAATTAAAATAATTTATAATAACTAAAATTTTTTTAAGAAATATCAAAAATAATTTCAAAAAGGATAAAATAAGTTACATTTTTATTTGTTTATCTATCAAATTAAATTATTAGCACACCTTTTTAAGTTCAACAAAAATTACATATCAAGTAGTATTCTTATTTTAATTAAAGTTATCATCAACTTATTTATTTATTATAGTTTAGGTTGCCTCTAGATTTCAATTTGGTCTTTAACTATAGGATTATTATTGTGCTCATCATGTTGTCATTGAAAAAAGTTATTAATCAAAATAATATGGTGTTAACTATTATTCAAAGAGGTTCCTTTTTTACTAATATATTTTTTATAAATTAATATACATAATTTAAAAATAATTTTTTGTAATTTAATTTTTTATTTTATAAATTGAAACAAAAATAATCTAATATATATGTGACAAATAAAGAGAGCTCCTATTTAAGAGAATTTAAGAGTGATGCATGTGTAGGGAATTAGTCTTTATGAGCCAAAAAGGCGATTAACAAAAATAATTATTTTTAAAGAAAAATATTTATAAAAATTTATTTTTTGATACTTTGATATTTTTACATATTGATTTATATAGTCTCTTAATTTTTTATAAATTAAATATATATGTAAAATATTTTGATCCATATCCTACATCTATCTATATATAATTTTCTAATAGATGTCAAAAATAAAGAGTAGCTCAAGTGGTTTGTTTTTGTTGTCCAAGTTGACCAACATGCATTTACTAAATAGTAATAATAAACCATGTCTGACAGTCTTATTTCTATACGTGGGCTTGGCCCGGTCGGATGGCGCAGGCCCGACCCACGCCGACCTGGGTTGAGAGAAGCCCGACCCGAACGCCCGCCTAGAATACTGGGCGGTTACTGAGTCAATCGAACCGCCCGCCGGTTCGATGACTCGGGCGGGCCAGGGTTGCGTGACGGCCCGTGCCCACCTCTAATCACACCTCGGTTACGGTGACAGATGTAGCATCCAACCAACAAAGATTGACTTAACGAGAAACTGAATATTTTATCTTATAAAAACACAACATGCTTGCTAAACACAAACTGGCAATTGATACCAAATTTATACATTTCCAAAAACATGCATACAAACAATTGAATTTTCAAATTAATATTCACTTCTTTAAATTTCTCAATAAGAAGTTCTAGATGAATTTAACATATATAAATCCCTCCAAAATTGGGAGTTTTACATTAGGGAAAAAAAAAGAAGAAAGTAAAGTTTATAAATTAAAACACGTTTTTGATGGATATATATATATATATGCTCGAATGCAATAATCCTTGTTCTACTGTCAGTTCATGAATTTTACTGTACACAGATATTTAACTAGAAGTGAATTCTTGTAACCATGCATATTTGTGTATATAATTGTTGAAAGCAGGATAACAACGAAGAGAAAGGAACAACAATCTGAAATAAGGAGAAGGAAGAAAGCAAGAACTGGTAGTGATAAGCAGAATGACGAAGATAGGATTAGCAGCCTATCCGATGAACTTTGTGGTTACATACTGTCCAAGCTTCCTACAGCCAGAGACAGAACCAGAACTTGATGGTAGAGAAAAATGAGCTCAAAAAGCAAAAACAAAAAAATAAAAAAAGTAAAAAAATAATCTAATAAAATAATTATTTTAATGAAGAATAATGTCTTAATACAGACTAAAAAATTTGAATACACATATTAAAAAAATATAAAAAGTATAATTAAAAATTTTTTTATTATCGATAATGAAATATATGAGATTTTCAATAATTCAACTAATAAGAATACATCTCAAGTTCGTATTTTTTTTTAAAATATAGAAAAATTGATCTTTCTCACTACAAACAATCAAACTATTGTTTATAAAAAACTTTTGTTGTTTTAATTATAAACGTATATATGTAGACATTATAACTATATACGTATATATGTTAAAGTCTCATGATCAATTCAAATTTTTAAATTACTAAAATTTGTATATAAGATTTATTTTATTAAAAATTTTTGAAATAATAGTAATTTTTTTAAATTAAAAAAATAAAATGTGAAAAAAATGTACCAAGTGGGATTTGATCTTGGGTGGACCAAAATATCTCAAACCTTATGGATAGACCCACTAACCACTCAAGCACACCCACATTCCACACTTCCATACGTCCCAAATATTATATTTTTATATTTAATTAATTATGAAAAAAATCGAAAACCACCAAATCTTATATTGTTTTAAAAAAAGTATTATTCAGGTCTGGGGGCTTCACCCTCTAGCCCATGGTTCCGCCCCTGCCTACAGCTGATGCAATGAAAACCGGCATCTTATCAAAGAGATGGAAACATACATGGAGAACTGCGACCAACTTAGAGTTTGATTTTCGTTAGTTTCCCAAATTTAAGCGGATGAATAAAGCATTCGCCGATTTTGTTAATAAAGCTTTGGTTATTCATAAGGGACAATGCATACAACGGTTTTATCTCCAATTAGAAGGATACAGGGCTAGACTGCCTTATGTTTGTTGTTGGATCCGCTTTGCTGTGAATCATTTTGTTCAGGAACTTGAACTCTGTATTCCTGAAATGACGTTGGATTACTTACCGGAGCGTTTTGTCTTCACTTGTGAATCATTGAGACTATTGAAGCTGGACTTGCCAGGCTATGTTCTCAAACTCCGAAGAACTGTTACCCTGATTAATGTTCGAACTTTGTATCTCAAGTCAATGTCTTTCCGAGATGATAAAGTTATTCATAAGCTAATATCAGGTTGCCCAAAACTTGAGAACTTGGGCATGAACAACTGCTCGATGTATGGCATGAAGATCCTGAATATTTGTTCACTAGAACTGCAGAATTTGTCTCTAATTGACTGTCAGATCTACTCTTCTTGTGAGGTCAATATCTCCGTTCCAAAGCTCCAGTCATTCCGGTACCACTGCCCTCTGGTACGCAAATTTTTGCTTGAGCACTCGTGCACCTTGACCAAAGCAGACATCGATCTCCATGGATCACTATATTTCGTGAAAAGAGACAAAGAACATGCCGAAAGAGTCATTAAATTTTTCGATAGACTAAATAATGTTAAAACCCTCACTTTATCTTCCAGGTGCATTGAGGTATGTTTCCTTAACTTTCACCATGTTTTAAATGTTTCATGAATTACTACTAATATATATATATATATATATAATCCTTGCTTGCTTGATCTTGCAATCTCTCCAGTACCTGGCTACTGCACTAGACTTGCTGGAAAGCTTCTCATTCAACTTAAGTAATGTGAGGCATTTAGATGTCACATTCTGGTGCCACAAGAGCTACATCAAAGTGCTAAGTTCTTTGCTCATGTGTTGCTCTGCAATTGAAACCCTTTCTGTAGGCATTGATATGGTAGACAATGATGCATTCACTTCTGCATTTCAACTCGGTTTCTCTTTTTCTTTTTTATTTTTATTTTTATTTTTAACCTGTCTTTTTTTTCCTTCCAAATATCAGACAGTGGCAGGATCAAATTATGTAGAATTTAAGAATGTCGTGACAACAGTACCAATGTGCCCACTCTTCAATCTGAAGACTGTAAATCTGAGGAATGTTGTAGGTGTTAACAAGCTTGATCTGGTGGGGTTTCTAGTCAAGAATGCAGAGGTCTTAGAGAAGATCGTCACTATTTCTGCGGAAGGAGTCGCCAAGGAAATAGTTTTAGAAGGGATCAAAGGTCATGCATAATATATATAAGCTAGTTAGTGGATAAATTTTTTGAGGAGTCACTTAACTATGGATTTTTATCAAATTGGTCACCCAATTTTAATTTGAGTCAAATAAGTCACTTACTTTCAATTTGATATCACCGGCGGAGTCATCTGGTTTGTTTCCCACCCCCTTTGCTCGAGGTGGCCGCCGGAGAAGCCCAATCAGCACGCCACTGCCATATCATACATACTAGGTGGCAAGTCCACATCAGATAAGTCACCCACGTAATGCAAGATGTGCAATGTCATCGCAGGGAGTTCCACATCGGTCGTCGTTTACATTCTTCACTTCTTCTTCATTCTTCATGCTGGAGAGACAAGAACACTGGTGTAGGCCACAAGGATTCGGAGTCCCCGGACAGGAAGAGCACGCATGGAAAAAGCTTCATGTGACCTAGCGGTGACTTCTTTGGGATAGGATGTCGATACTTACATAACCTAACCCTGTGCAGTCATCGTTGCCCCCTGTGATGTGAGAAGGCTGTTTTTTTTTTTCTTCTGATTTTCATGATTAAGAAGTTATTTTTACTCAGCAAATTAAATAAACGAGGAGAATGTGTGAATTGAGCTTGGGAGAGGGTGTAAATTGAAGATGGGAGAGGATGTGAATTGAAGTTATTTTTCTTTCTTTTTTCGGAATGATTGTTTTGTTATGATAAAAACAAAACAAACAATGGCAATAGCTTTTTCTCTTCTCGCAGACTACCTCAATCATGGATTGAATAAATTTCAATTTAATCAAAATTGATGTGATCTTTTATATTTGTATTATTACAAAGTTGTTCATTCTCAACAAATAAAAATAAATGAAGAGACTTAATTCAATTCAGATTTGTCAAGCTGCTAAGTTTAGATTTTTTGTATTAACAAAGAAAATCATGTCTAAACACAAATAATCACAGACAATAGTGTTAAACCAATTTTCTATATTATCACAGACAAAATGTTGTAATTATATGTCATAGAAATCTGCCCAGTATATCGGTTAACACAAAGTCATGTCTAAACATGCAAAACAAGTTTATAATCTGTGAGCCTTCTTGACTGAAGACTAAGGTTACCAACATACAAAATTATGTTAACCAGTTTACAAAGATGATACAACAACACCAGCAAAGGGAAAAAAAATTTATCTATTGCCATGCTCCTCCCTATGGATGTTGTTAACTTGTTAAGTTGGTCTTCCAGCCGATGCGGTTCCCACTCCCAATATTTTTTTCCTCACAGGGGACCCAGACTTTCCTTTTCTTTGCAACATCACCAACTTTGTTCCTCTGATCATCTTCTTTATCTCTTAATTGAACCTTGATCACTTTGGTGGTCTTTTCAACACTTGAGCTATTGTTTTTTTCCTCCCTTGACAAAACCGCTTCATATGTGAATCTTTTTTTGCAGGATGTGTTGTTTTGCCTTTGCCTCCTCTTGTATTAAATTTAGGTCTCCTAATATTAGCTGCAGGAATTGTTTGGCTACAGTTTCCCTCACCAGATGCATTTATTATCTATTGTTAACAAGGATGAAAATGCAAATTAGACCAAGTTAATATGGAACTATTACGCAATTAATTTCACAATGCCCCACCCGTGACATGGCTTCTTCGAAATATTTTGTCGTGAGGTTGCTAAGACATGTTGATCACCTTTGGCCAATGAGTCCAAGCCGTGATTTACATTCATCAAAATGTAAATAACCACAACATTGTCTTTGAAAAAAATTGTGATACAATTTATAAAGTAAGAAGCATACCAATGTGAAATGTTCTTCAAGAACACAGGAGTCTATGTTGTCCATGGGATTGTCCATAAATGCTTCACTTTTGGTCTCCACTCGCTGCCCACCCACATTTGAATTTCTCCCCTGTCACAAAACATGATAATAATTTGTGAGTGTTGGCAAATCCCAATTGAGAATGATAAAATTAGCATGGAACTCAATTACCTGCCCATGGTACCTTTTGTTATGTCCTCGCAACGCCTACAAACATCGTGCATCTCATTGTGACGCCTCTTCTTGCTAACTTTTTACGCTGGTGTACCCTCTACTTTCTTCATCCACTTCCTTTCTCCTCATCATGGTTTTCCTGCCTCTTTTCCTGTTAATTGGTTTAGGTGATATCATTGGCCCTTGATCACTCTTGGGCCAAGAATCCCTACCATTGGTGGGGTTCAAGGTGTGCCTATAGGTTTTTTTAAGTAGGTGCTCACCGAATAACACTCATTCAAGTAGTTTTCAGGTTTGTCATTATTATAGTATATTGCTGAAATTGCATGAGGGCAAGGCACACCAATTAATTGCCACTTCCTACAAGTACAATTGCCTCTGTCTTTATCAACCACATACTGCCCATCAGGTCCAATAACTTGGTATTGAGAACCCCAGCACCATATTGTCTGTATGCAGGAAACTTAGTTGCTTGGATTTCTCTAGTTTCTTGATTATCCTAGGGCAGTAGGGTTGCTCGTGATTTTTCTCCATGTAATCCCTTCTTCTTTGAATTGTTACCATTAATTGGGTTCTTATCATCTCATTCATGGTGACAATTCCCTTAGTCCTAGCCTCTAGAATATGTCCATTGAAGCATTCACACATGTTATTTAGGAGAATGTCACATTTGAATTTTGATTGAAAGTGTGATCTGGACCCGATGGTGGGGGCCTATGTTTTTTCATGTCATCGAAATGCCCCTTTGTGACATTTCTTTCAGTCGGTTCATGGCCTTCTCAAATGTTGGTAAGTTTGTAGCTGTGGCACATCTCCAAACCTGATCTTTAAGAGCCTTTCCTTTGAAGTTTTTCCTAAAATTGGTATGGATATGTCTAACACAAAATCTATGCTCGGAATTAGGGAAGAGTTCCTCTATTGCGAGGAATTAGGCCCTATTGTACCAACCATAGAAAGACACATTGACCATTATTTTTAGTTTGAACAAAGGGTAAGAAAGCAGTCAAAACAAAAAAAATAAAAGTTAATCAGCATTCAACATTGGCATGGGAAACAAGAAAACAAATTTAATGAAGCATAAATAAGAAGAGAACACTGGTTTAGTTTGTTTAAAGGAATTAAAGCTGAGAACAATGCACATTAAATTGACCAATCATGGAAAAACAGTAGATGGTCTCATCAAGCATAAATACAGAACAATGCGCATTAAATTGATCAATCATGGAAAAACAATAGATGGTCTCATCAATCAGAAATACTGAGAACAATGCACATTAAATTGATCGATCATGGAAAAAAACAATAGATGGTCTCATCAATCATAAATACAGAACAATGCACATTTAAATTGATCAATCATGGAAAACAATAGATGGACTCATCAATCATAAATACATAACAATGCACATTAAATTGGTCAATCATAGATGTATTAGCACAATGATTAAACCTTATACAGAACAAAAATATATAAACTCAACAATTTTTACCTTACGTCTATCACTCATAAATAACCAGATGAAAAACTGTTTTGTGATTTCCACATCCTTTGCTAGCAACTCCAAAAACCATTTCCAATTTTTCTTTGTTTTTCTTTATTGACATTTGCCCATGCAATCGGGTGAGATCTCGTCGTTTGCATCTATTCCCACTGCAGTCAAAAGTTGACCTCCATATAACCCCTTCAAGAAGCAACCATCAACTGAAATGGCATGCCCGCAACCCTCGCCAAAAAAACCACTTCTCTAAGGGTGCCGGACAAACATACATTGCTTCAAACACCCTGCAGAGTACATTTTGAACTTGATGGTGGAGCTTGGATGAGTCCTCATCGACTCTAACCTGTAGTCAAATAGGCTCTCCATTTGGGTCTTCTCATCACCATCTATAATTCTAAAACAAGGTAATGGCAAATCAATGTAAATTCAAACCAATTAGACACTAGCAATAAAAATAAAACCTGCTAATGTGCTGAAAAATAAACAGTAGACAAATTACCTAAGTGCAATGCACTTAGCTCTATATGCCTTCAGTCTACTGATGTTAATCTCTTGATTTGTCTTCACTGCCTGGATAATCCCTTGAATCTTCCATGAAGGATCTGCCCTAAATTGCTCCAAATAAGCTTTTGCTATCCATTCAGCATTGACATGTCTGTTAGTGTGGTCTCTAGTGCATTCATGAAGCAACCTACCAGACTTTATTTGTACTGTCCTACTATCCTTGACCATGGGTGAAGCCCAAAGATAAAAAGGGCACCCTTTTTTACAAATTGCTTTGCACCTTTTCTTTGAATTTGGCTTAAACTTCATCATGTATCTATTTTTAATTCCATAATTTTTTACTGCCTCCTTGAATTGGGCAAAGCTTCTAAACTTCATCCCAATTTTAAGTTGTGGGTTCTTCATGTCACATTCCTCATTAAATTCAAAGTATTTGGGCTTGCCAGAGTCTAGCTCATCCTCATCAGTTGAAGAACAGGAATGTAACTCATCGGAAAAATTCATACTCGAGTCCAACCCAATATCATCACCTAGTCCCGCAGGGTTCTCCACTAACAGTATAATAGCCACATGGGGTTCACTAGTGTCACTACCTTCTCCATCTGGCTCATGACTAAAGCTATAGTCAGAGTCATGGAAGTCACTATCTTCCTCTCCATTTTTATGTTTATGATCACCCCTAATCTGAAGTAGTACACATTCCAAGTCACTGTCTTCTCCATGATTTTCTTCTGCATCATGTTCCTCATCTTGGTCATTTTCACCACTACCAAATCCAAGTGTAACTCCAAGTCCTAGGTCAGAATTAGCAAGCTTGAACCAAACACACACCTCTCTGCTAGAGTCCACATTCTCTGCCATTGTCAAAGCATCCATGTCAGTCTTTATTTCCCTCAAGCCTTTGCTTTTCCATCGTATCTATCGACCACCAAATGCTACAACTTTCAACATCTAGATTAAATTCCCTAGCCATATTTATCAACTCAATTCTTGACATCGATCAGACATGTGAAATCCACAAGACCCGGCTAATCCTTCTACATCACCATTGATGTAATGAACTCTTATTACGAACAAATCGAGCATTAGGAATCTGAAACAAAAAGATAGTCCAATGTTATTCATATGCCTACTTAACATAAATACCAAGGATGAGTAACATCTGACTAATAACTAAATTCCTGCAGAAATTGAGAACAACATTGCGTACTGAATAAATGAAGGATCATGCACTTTTATTTTGCTGCTAACTTAACATAAATAGCAAGATGAGAAAATACACTCCCACAAATTGAGAACTATCAGGGCACAGACAAAATAAATGAAAATCATGTACTCAACTTTAGTTCGGACTTACATATACAAAAGAAACATACTTAAGCACTCTTAAATAGTAACAAGGTCCAAGCATATCATTGATCTGCAAAAATCCTACCATTAACCAAAGACATGAAAAAAATTGCAGCCCATGTCATTGGCAAGACCATATCATTGACTGCAAAATGTTACATAGACAAATCCTACAGCTTTTCCTAATGGTTTAATATATCTAGCCATATATAACACAATAATGGTTTCCACATGCCATGATTCTTTCAAGAAAAAGGTTTCTGCAGATGTGGTCCACACATGTCAAAAATGTCAACACAATTGGATTACTATAATTTATTTTTGACTCATTTTACTATCAATCATGCAAGATACTTCATAATTCAAACAAATATCAGATCTTTCACCAACAAGATCCTTCACAACTACCTTCCCTAATTATTTTTTTCACAATTACATCAATAATTTTTAAATGTCACTCACGTACCATCTTTTATGAGTTTTGTGGTCTTCTGGTCACCAAAGTATATCATTCAAACAATCACATTCTACAATTATGAAATTATGTCAGTTAGGGACCACATTCGAAGCGGACAATTTAAAGTTAGCACTTTTCCAAATTAGACAACACAACAATCATCAAGTACCAAAATCACATACAAAATTATCTCTTCTGCATAAAAACCCCAAAACCCTGACAACATTATTCTTCAATCTCAAAATTACTTTACTTAAAATGAAAATATTCTCCACATACACATCCTTATACAGTACAATGCACAAAAACAAGACACATCTACATCCTAGTGTTATGGTTTACAAAGTTAGCCTTACAGTACTCCGGTGCTTCATCCCCAACTGCGCGTCTCTCCCAATTGACTGCCATCAGTATTGATTTGATCTTTTACTAATTGCAAACGCTGGTGACTGCAAAACTGAATTCCTTCTTCTTGCTTCCACTGCGTTATAGATCTCTTGAGATTTGGTAATAGGGAAAGAGATGAGCATTTCCTTCTAGGGCTTTGCTTGCTAGCCTCGATAATGACAATGTGTGTGTTGATGTGGAACTCCCTGCGATGGCATGGCACATCTTGCATTATGTGGGTGACTTATCTGATGTGGACCTGCCACCTAGGATGTATGATATGCAGTGGCATGCTGATTGGGCTTCTCCGTGCCACCTCAAAGAGGGGGTGGGAAACAAACCGATGACTCACCCGGTGATATCAAATTGAAAGTAAGTGACTTATTTGACTCAAATTAAAATTGGGTGACCAATTTGATAAAAATCCATAGTTGAGTGACTCCTCAAAAAATTTATCCCTAGTTAGTAGAAGAATAACTTGAGATACATTGTTCCAGTTAGTTTCTAGTTGATTTTTTTTTTAAAAAAAAAATTGGATAAATCACATTTGTTTTTAGTTTTTTTTCTAATTAAAAATCCATTTGTGGTGGTTTATCTACTTTGTCAAAGAAAAATTATTTGAGAATTTTACATTCTTTATATAATTTCTATGTATATATTGCTGTCTTATGCATTTTTTTTAATGCTGTTGTTTTTTGTTCGATATTTTTTTGAAAGATGTGGTTTATTAAGTTTTTTTTTAAAAAAATTTTGGACGAGTGCAACAAGCACCAATTAAGTCAAAGGACAGATACGGAAGTTCACCAATTATGTTAGTTTGGGAAGAAAAATCACAAAAACAGAAAAATAGTATAGAAATTCAGTGTTATCATAGCTATGCACGTAATTCTCCATCATTTCACTTCCTCCATCTCTTGAGCTCTCGACCATCTCCATGAATGACCTCATGCTCAAGCATTAAACAAAAACACGGGAGGTGTTTGGTTGCAAGATATGAAGTGGGACTCAGTACTTTGTGATTCCAATGCCTTATTTGGATGACCATGGGAGTCCAAAAAGAGTGGGTGAGTAATGAAATGGGAGGATTGCTCATATTGAAAGAACCACAAACAAAATTTGAACTTTGAAGGCATTAAAAAAAAAAAGATAGATCATGAGCCTAGATTTGGCAAAACAGAATAATGGCTCAAGGTTCCTTCATATGAACACATTTTATTCTTCCACTTTGATTCTATTTAATAACCTTAACAAAACATTATTTTTTACATGATCAAAATATAGTTTCAATTGCAATAGCAGCCCAAGACGAACATATGTATAGAAAATATTATGTTGTCATTATGCTCACAAAGAGTGCATTTGAGTCTACATATGTGTACACATGGAATGACTAAAATTAAACGGGAAAAGAAAAATATCACTGGATAAG
Source organism: Dioscorea cayenensis subsp. rotundata (assembly GCF_009730915.1). Lineage (NCBI taxonomy): Eukaryota > Viridiplantae > Streptophyta > Magnoliopsida > Dioscoreales > Dioscoreaceae > Dioscorea > Dioscorea cayenensis. The sequence continues at coordinate 1,924,859 of NC_052478.1, forward strand.
AAAAAGAAGCAAGCAGCATTGAATGGATAAAAAAAAAAGTCCCATGCTTCAGCAACAAGCCTGTGGAAGCAATGTTGGAAAAGAAGTGAGAAACTTGTTTTTATTCTGATTATAAAATCAAGTGTTGCCTCAGCTACATCAGCATCTGCAAACTCACTGCAACAGAAACAAAGGAAAAGAAAAAAAAACAAATGAGGCGAAAATTTAGTTCTCATCAGATCCATATGAATGATGATAGATGACTAAATAACAACGTCAATTGACACTTTGAACATTGATAGGCAGTAACTGACTAGCACCAAAAAGCCATATGAACCATGAATAAATCCTGAAAGCATTTTGCCAAAAGTAGCCTTAGTCAAGCCTTCTAAAGCATAGAGGAAAACCACTACCTGCTTAGACATGAACAGAAAAAAAGTCCTCAAACTTGGATCTGCATCATGTAGAGCTACTTTGCCAAAATCAAGAAAGCATTGCAAGATAGTCTGGATTAAATGAAATATAGTCAAGATCAATGACTATAATGCTTGATTACCAAATCAAATTTACAATGCAACCTTATGTTAACTTCACATAGTACATGCAAATTGTATATTTTCAGTTCATCTTACTAAACATGCAATCAGTCAACTTTTATAGTGTACTTAACAAGCAGCCACCGGTTTACAACATTCTCAACTCCAATACTTAAGATGGAGCTTAAACTCCAATACTCCACAAAAGAATTATAATCACCAAAGCAGCAAGTAGATACTGAGAATTGCCACTTTTATCAGTTATGCAGTAAAACTGAGCTGATAAAAATACAATCTTTTTTTAAAAAATACAAACATCTACCAAAGTAAATGCTAACACAATCGAATCCAAATGTAAACAAAAGAGAGAGAGAGAGAGAGAGTCTGGATTAAATGAAATATAGTCAGGATTAATGACTATAACGCTTGATTACCATATCAAATTCACAATGCAGCAAGTAGATACTGAGAATTATCACTATTATTAGTTATGCAGTAAAACTGAGTTGATAAAAATTCAATCTTTTTCAAAAACAACCGAATCCAAATCTAAAAGACAGACACACACACAAACAAAGAAAGAGAGAGAGAGAGAGAGAGAGAGAGAGAGCAAAATAGAACAATGGAACCGGACCAGAAGAGCATTAGAGGTCTTAAAGTGGGACAGAGCCGAAACTTATCTTTGGAACAGCTTATTAATCTGAGGATATGTCCTCCAAATCAAATCCTCAGACCCTCCTTCCTTGCAAATCTCATATATTTTCCGCAACTACACCAATCACACCTTAAAAACTTCTAGAGGTATCCCATAAAAAAAACCAAAAATAGAGCATTGTAGAGACTAACGGATTGTGGAGGATATTGGGATCAGAGGCAGAGGGGCACTCGCAGAGGACGAAGGGAAGAAGGATCTCAGGTGGAAGTCCCAATC
>NC_052478.1:1927304-1939742 GCF_009730915.1 Dioscorea cayenensis subsp. rotundata
TCAAACCAACAATCTCCCCCTCCAGCCCATGGGGAGATGTCCACACTTCAACTCTTCATTTGCAATTCGGTCCCACTTTGCCTTGCGCAGGCGATGTTTATCACGAGTCACTGCCTTAGTCGACATATCAATTTGGATTTTTTTATCGGTGGGGATCTTCTTGAGACATATTTCTTTCTTATTTATGGCATCACGAATCAATGGTACCTCACATCAATATGCTTGAGTGCGACAATGATATGTGGCATTCTTGCTTAATTCTAATGCACTCTGGCTATCACAATTAACCATATATTCATCTTGTTTCAAGCCCGATTCTTGAAAAAAATCTTTTTCATCAAAGCATTTCTTTGCTGCTTGATCAAAGCAATATACTACTGCTTGATGGTGGATAAAAGCTATGCATTTTTGCAACTTGGACTGCCATGAAAGCAGCTTTCCCCCATAAAAGTAAACACAAACCCTGAAAGTTGACTTTCTATCATCAAGGTCACTGCCATATCCGCATACGTGTATCCTTCTAGAATTGGTTACGAACCTCCAAAAACCTAAACACATCTTTGAAGTACCTCTCATATATCGAAGATCCACTTCACGACCTCGAGTGTACTCTACCGGATTGAGAGAAATCTGCTGACTAAACCAAGCTGCATGAGCAATATCGGCGGGTACATACCATAGCATACATAAGACTCCCCAAGCTGCAGATGAGTGCGGAATTGCTTTGCCATATCTTCCCTTTTTCTTCTTGAGTAGTAGGACAAGATTTCTTGCTAAGTGTAAAGTGATTAGCAAGAGGTGTGCTAACTGGTTTAGCACTCTTCATATTAAATCTACTCAAAACTCGCTCAACATACTTCTCTTGTGACAACCACAACTTCTTGGCTTTCCTGTCACGAAGAATTTGCATGCTGAGAATTTGTTGTGGTGGCCCTAAATCTTTCATGTCAAAAGAGCCAAACAACTGCTTTTTCAAAACATTAATCATGGCAATATCTTGTCCTACTATAAGCATATCATCCACATATAGCAGAAGGATGATAAATTTACCATCTGGAAGCACTTTAAAGTACACACAATGATCTGCATCTGTTCTAATATAGCCATGACTTATCATGAAAAAATCAAATTTTTTATACCATTGTCTTGGTGCTTGTTTCAACCCATATAAACTCTTCTTTAACCTGCAAACCATGTGTTCTTTCCCTTTAGCTTCAAAACCTTCTGGTTGATCCATGTAAATTTCTTCTTCCAAATCACCATGAAGAAATGTTGTCTTCACATCTAGCTGCTCAAGCTCGAGGTCCAAAGCGGCGGTTAATCCAAGAATAACCCGAATAGAGCTCATCTTCACAGCAGGGAGAAAAATCTCATCAAAAGTCAATTCCTTGCTTCGATTAAAACCTTTGACCACCAAAGCGAGCTTTATATTTTTACTATCTTCTCACCATCCATCTTCAACTTGAACACCCACTTGTTCTTCAAGGCTTTTTCTATCTTTAGGAAGCTCGACAAGCTCATAAGTATCATTCTTCATTAAAGAATTCATCTCCTCATGCATAGCTTTTTATCAATGTGCCTTTTTGTTTGTGATTTTTGAACTTCTTCAAAGCTTTTCGGCTCCCCTCTTGATAGCTGTAATATACTACTGAGCTGGGATATCTAGTAAATGGGACGATGTTCTCTGGGCTGATCTTACGGTGAGGGTTCTTCTCTAATTTCAGGTGAAAAGTGACAACTCCCCTTGCTCAACACTATCATCGACATCAATACATTCGATCATATCATTAGATCCATGCTCTTCATGTAATTCCTCGTCATTTGTGATAGTCTCTGTTGGAGTAGCTGGCACTGAAAAAGAAAATGTCACTATTCTTCTACGATGTTTCAAAAATCAACCAAGGTCTTATATTCACGGAAGATAACATCTACGGATCTAAAGACCTTTTTTTCTTCATTGGATCCCACAGCCTGTAACCAAACTCTGCATCTCCATAACCCAGAAAAATGCATGAAATAGCCCTGTCATCAAGTTTCTGTCTTTGCTCATTCGGTACATGTGCAAAAGCTTTGCAGCCAAATACCTTCAAATGAGAGTAACTAATATCTCTCCCAAACCATACTCTCTCAGGAACATCAAAATCTAAAGGTGTCGATGGAGATCGATTCATTAGGTAACAAGCTGTGTTAAGGGCTTCACCCCAAAATGGCTTAGGTATATTAGCCATTTTTAACATGCATCTGACCTTCTCCAGAATGGTTCTGTTTGTTCTTTCAACTACACCATTGTGCTGTGGAGTACCAGGAACAGCCTTTTCATGTCTGATGCCATGCTCCAAGCAGTAATTTTCACACTCTTTTGAAGTGTATTCACCTCCATTGTCACTGCGAAGACACTTCAAGGATGCCCCATTCTCTCTTTCCACCATGACATGAAACTGCTTGAAGTAATGAAACACCTGGTCTTTTGATTTCAAAACAAACACCCAAACCTTTTACGTGAAGCATCATCAATAAAAAGTAACAAAATATCTACCACCCCCTAGAGTTTTCCACATCAATGGGACCACATACATCGAGAATAAACTAACTCAAGAACATTAGTTTTTTTCTTTCGGAGGACTTACTAAATGAAACTTTTATGTTGCTTGCCAAATAAACAATAATCACAAGGGTTTAAACTCATACCTTTAGCAAAAGGAAATGAGAGACTTCTTTGCCAAAAATCTGCAAGCCTTTTTCACTCATATGTGCCAACCTCTTGTGCCACAAATCTAGGGAAGCTTCATCTTCAATTGCATTTAAGTCACCTTTAATCATCCTCAGTTGAGTCTTGTATAATGTATGACACAAAGTACCTCTGGCAACCACCATTGAACCTTTAGTAAGTTTCCAATTCTTGTCACCAAAGATATTGAAATAACCTTCTAGGTCCAAAGCATGAGTAGAAATCAAATTCAAACGCAACTCTGGAACATGTCATACATTTTTCAGAATCAATGTACAACCAGCATTTGTCTCCACACAAACATCACCAATACCCACTATATCTGCATAACTGCTGTTACCCATCTTTGCTCTGCCAAAGTTTCCTGATTTGTATGTAGTAAAAACTTCCTTCTTTGATGTAGCATGGTATGATGCTGCTGAATCAATAACCCACTCAACACAAGAATCAGTTACTCGGCTTTCATCCTCATTAAAGAAAAGTACAACCAGCTCTTCTTCTTCAACAGATACAGCTGCAGTGGTATTTTGATCATCTGTCTTCTTTGAATTCTTCTCATCATTTTGTTCTTTTTTCCAGATCCTGCAGTTTCTTCGCATATGCCCTTCTTTGCCACAATGATAGCAAGTGAATTTGCCTTTTGGATATGACTTGCCCCTTGACTTAGAGCGCCCTTTAGGACCTCGACTCTTACTCCTGCCTCTGTTCTCTGTAACTGTAACAAGAACCTGTGAAGTATCAATGCCCATATCTTTCCTTCTTGTCTCCTCATTATAAAGACTATCTTTTACCATAGATAAAGATAGGACACCATTCGGAGCAGAGTTGCTAAGAGACACTACCAAGGTCTCCCAACTGTCAGGCAAAGAACTCAAGAGCAATAATGCTTGCAATTCATCATCTAGTGTTATTTTCATGGTGCTCAATTGATTTACCATATCTTGAAAATCACTCAGGTGTTCAGCAATTGATCGCCCATCTCTAAGCTTCAGATTCATAAGCTTTCTGATAACAAAAGCTTTCATTTGAGCATTCTTCCTCTCATACATATTTTCTAATTTTTTCCATAGCACTTGTGCATCAACTTCTTTGCTTATATGATGATATACACTGATATCAACCCACTGTCGGATAGTTCCTACAGTCTTCCTGTGCATTTTCTCCCAATCATCATCAGATTTTCCGGTTGGCTTAGTAGCTCCTAATTTAATAGGATCATATAAATCCTTGCAATAAAGAAGGTCCTCCATCTTTGACTTCCAAATTGAATAGTTTGAAGCCGATAATTTCATCATTGTACCCGCAAAATCCTCCATTTCAATTCACACCAAGAAACACCCGGATCAACAAACCTCACTCTCTGATACCACTTGTTGAGTTTTGCACAGCAAATGCTTCTTGATATAAATAAAATAATTTTGGGTACTAAACTGAACAATAAATGAAATCAATCAAGCAGACACAAAATTTACGTGGAAAACCCTCTTATTCAGAGGGAAAAAACCACGGGCCAAACTCCGAATCAAATCCACTATCAAAATCAACAAGTACAAAAAACTCTCAAGCAAATGCACACTTGAGATCACCACCAATAATGGAGAAATACAAATAATAACTCTAGAAAACCCCCTTTCTTGAATGATCACACCAAGAAAAAAAACTAGAGAAATTACCCTCCAAGATTGCTCCAAACAAACTTGCCGATTTGAGTAGGATTCAATAAAAGAAGATATGCTTTCTTCACCTTCCTTCTTCCAATGGACACAGAGAACAAAACCACGCTTCTTTTCTTTTTTCTCACCATCGATACCTTCTCAACAGCCACATATTTATGTTTAGGGTTTCTTTTGCATTTTGCCCCCTGTCTTTATTACTAATAATAAATGGGCTGGATTGAAGTTTGGCCACCAAACCAACATTATAAAAGGTTGGTCAAGAGGTTATTGGGATATATACAAGCTTTATATAAGGTGAGGGATCGGAATACAATTTAGACTTTGGATTAAAAGAACAAATAGTTGGACAAGAATTAGTACTTTGTGAGTAATAATATGATTATTGGTTCAAATCATTGGGTTTGTCTGCAGAAAAGTTTGTAGATAAATCATATTTCATTAAAAAAGAGATGTGCATATAATATAATGAAATATACTCTTTTTGTAATTTTTATCTGTCACAAATTCATGTTTCTTTTTATTCATCATTTTCTGATATCAAAAAATATTTATTATATTTTTCAAAATTATTCTTAACACGTCATTTAACTCTCTTGCTAGAATTAAATATGAGAGAGAAATTTGAAATTATAAATTAGGGATAATTTTGGAAAGATAACTAATTTTTTTTATAAAATTTTGTGAAATAACTAAGTTTCTTGGTCCGTGAAATTCGGTTAGCCACCACAAATTTATGATGATGGTGAGAGAGAGAACAATTAGATGACCAAACAAATTTGGATTCATGGCAGGGTTTTTTTTTATTATTATTATTATAACAAGAGCCGGACCACACTCACCACACTATTCTATTTATATCTCAACCTTAATTATGCTGGGAGAAAGAGTAGAATCTTTGACCTTTCATATGAAGTCAAGTGTCTTAATTATTTAACCATTATGACTGTGGTGGTTTCATGAAAAATTTTATCAAAATATTTTTTGGCATATTTACTTTAAAATTTAATATATTATATTTTAAGTAAAAATTAATATTGTGCAAAAGCCTAAAAAAAAAATCTTCAGTAAAATTAACTATATTTGTTACTACAAAGAAATTCATTATATACTAGATCCAAAAGTAATACAAGTAAATGATTATATTTGTTATCATTTTAATAATAAAGCAGTAAAATATTTGACTTGTTTCTCAAACATGAATGAGGTGAAATAATAAATGTGTGTGAATTGAATGACTTCACGATATTGTAAAAAAAACTATATTTTCAAATGATAACGAAGACAAAAATTACATTCAATAAATATATTAAAAAACCATAACAAAATAAATTTATTAATAACTTTCATATTTATCACATTTCATGAAAATAACAAGAATTTTCAACTTTTAAATATTTTACTATTTTATTAAATAAAAGAAAAAAAATTATGATAGAGGTAGTATCAGAAAGAGTCAAACCTTAAACCTTTAACTAATGTATGAGTAAAGTGGATAAACCACAAATTTATTGAAAAGGAGCAAACTGAAAGCAACAAAGTACAAAAGAAAGTACAACAAGCATAGGAGCTAAGCAGAAGTCTGTTATCCTCACCAGAGATGAGAATAATAGAAAACAAGGAAAGCAAAAAGAAAGATAAAAGAGGAGCGATCTGAAGCCGGTGAAGTCAACCATATGGAGGCACAGGCCAGCTCAGAGGAGGAGGAGACGGACTACTCCTGAGTCTGATCAGGCGCCCGATCGCCGGTGCAGACAGAGGATCTGGAACTGAGGAAGTTTAAAGAACGCTTGATCTTCTGAGGACCCTCCGAGTCAATCAAAGAGTGGGAGTCGAATCTGCGAGTAATCAAGAAAGAATCATATTAGCCGTATTATAAATTGTAACGAGTTTGTGAACATTTTTGGTTAAAAAAATACGGTTGTTACGTTCGACCGGATATTCGGAAGATGGCTCGGGAACAGAGGTCCCAGATATTTCTGAGGGGAGGAATAATAGAGGGAATCCAATTGGTCCAAATGTTGTATACTGAGGAGGGTAAAATTTCGGTATCGAATAAACATTTGAAGAATGACCAAATTCGCTCAGCGTAGATACAGTTTAAGAAAAGGTGATCCACTGATTCAGTGTTATTATGGCAAAGGGTACAAGTGTCAGTGGCAGAAGGATTGCAACCTTTTTTGAATAGGTTCTCAAGAGTTAGAATTTTGTTATCCCAGGCAAGCCAACAGAATAATGTGATTTTTGCTAGGAGACTTAGTTTTTCCAGAAATTGGGATAAAAGTTGATTACGAATTCCTCCATCAATTAGAAAATTGTAAAAAGATTTGACTGTGAAAGTTCCATTCTTTTCTAATGACCAGAAGTAAGAGTCATCATGATCATTGGAGCAATCCGGTAAAGAATTTAGAAGTCTGATGAGATCATTTGAAGTGGGTCGATCTAAAGAGATTACCACGGAGTTGACAATAAGAATAAATTGTTTTAAGGTAATCCAAGGATAAGAACAGTCCAGAAAGAGAGAATCATAAACGTTTCTAGGTGATCTGCCATCTAACCATCTATCAAACCAGAATAGAGTTTTTTTCACCATTGCAATTGATTTGGTTAGGGCGGGAGCGGAATGAATGAAGTATGGTATTAATTCCACTAAAAAGAACGATTTATTTCTAGGGGTTGTGAGAAAAGAAAGGTTGGGGAGTCACTGTAAAAATAATTGGCTTTAATGATCATGGACCAAAGATGATTACGAGTGCGAGAATGAATTTCCACCACCATTTGCCAAGTAAGGCTTTATTGAATTCTCGGAGATTAAGGATGCTGAGCCCACCCATACTCGGGTCGGCATGATTACATTCGTGCAATTAATCTTAACCCCTTAGATCCCGAGTCCGGCCTTTCCAAAGAAAGTCTCTCCGATTTTTGTCGATATCATGTATGACCTGGGTAGGCGGTTTGAAAAACCCGACATCCAATAAAGCGGGATGGAAGATAACACGAGTTGATAAGAGTTAGCGACCCCCAAAGAGAGGTAAATTGCTTTCCATTGAGTAAGTCGAGAACGAACAGATTCAATCAGCATCGCCCAGTCAGCTCTTCTAGGGCGTTTACCAGAGAGGGGTACCCCTAGGTAAGTGATGGGGAGACAATCTCTATTGCAATTAAGAATTCTTGCGAGAGGAGGGATTCGGTTGATAACCGAAAAAGGTGGAGTAAAGACAGCTTTTTGAGAAGTTGATAGAGAGACCGGAGCAGCCTTCAAAGAGGTAAAGAATTAATTTAACAATTTTAAGGTCTTCATGTCCACTCCCGAGAAAATGATAAGATCATCGACGATATTGTAAATGGCAAATCGTCGTTAGATTGGTCAAGTTGTACCCTCAATCGAACTTTGGAGTGAATCGCGTGAAAGAACATTGCACTAAGGGTATCGACCCGCTAAGGCAAAGAGAAGAGGAGAGAGGATCACCTTGTCTTGAGGCCTCTTTTGCAGTGAATGTAACCCCTGAGTAGTACTATTAATGAGAATTTGAGTTTTGGCAGATTTGAGAATTGTGTGTATCCATGAAATCCAACGACTACCAAAGCCTCTAGCTTCTAGAATCTCAAGTAGAAAATTCCGATCAAGGAGTCAAAGGCTTTTAGCTGAAATCAACTTTAAGAGCGTGAGCCAAGAATTTTCCTTTTTGAAGATTGAAAATCACTTCTGAGCGAGAATAATATTATCGTGATACATCTACCCTTAATGAATCCGGATTGAGAATAATCCACTAATAAGCCGACCTTTTGGCTTAATCTAGAAGCAAGGATTTTGGAAATGATTTTGCAAGTGGAGTTGATAAGGCTGATGGGTCTGAATTCAGAAACTTCAGAAGGGGATTTGGTTTTGGCTATAAGAGCAATGTGAACCCAGTTGAGGCGTTCAAAGTTTAAAGTGCCATCATAAAAATCACTACAGATTTGAAATAAATCTCTCTGAATAAAACTCCAATGTTTTTGAAAGAAGAATATAGGGAAACCATCTGGACCTGGAGCTTTATCAGCGTTAAGATCGAAAACAGCATTTTTGATTTCATCAGTAGAAAAAGGAAGTTCTAGCGAGGAGAGGTCAACTCTTTCTTTGAAATTAAAGAGGTGGTGCCAATTGAAAAGAAATCTGTGAGGGATTGGGGTACCAATAAGGTTCTGAAAGTAATCAGTGAAAATTTTTCCAATTTCTTGGTTACCCTCAATCCAATTCCCATTACTTCGAATTCTAGGAATAAAATTTTTATTCCTTCTGCCGTTAGCCAGAAGGTGGAAATATTTAGTATTTGCATCACCCTCTTTAAGCCAAGTAATTCTAGATCGTTGTTTCCAGTAAATCTCCTCTTGTTTAAGTAGAGTGTGAAGTTCAGATTGGATGTGGGCGAGACGGATAGATTCATCCTCAGAAAGATTTCTACTTTCACGAGTGGTATCAAGTGAATTTAAATCAGCGAGCAAACTTTTTTTATGAATGTTAGAAGCACCAAAATTTTCTTTTGCCCAAAGGCGGAGTTTAGATTTCAAGTAGGCAAATTTTTTGGTGATAATGTAGGCCCCACAACCAACAGGATTTTGATCAGACCACCCGACCCTTGAATTAAGCTCTCTAGAAGATCGTTGGAGTACCAGGATTTTTTTGAATCGAATAATCTAGTACGCAGTGTAGTGGTTGCGAAATCCAAGTAAATGGGGGGAATGATCGGAGCCAATTCTAGGAAAAGAACTTTTGAGTTGTTCTAGGAAAAAAATAATGGCCAATCATGAGTGTATAAAAATCATCCAGTCTAACCCATAAGGGATTGGGTTGTCCATTAGTCCAAGTAAATTTGCGCCCATGTAATGGAGGATCAATAAGATTGAGGTCTCCAAGAAGTTCTTTGAGCATTAGCAATTTCCCTAGGATTAGGATTTCCAAAATTTTTATCATTAAAAGTGAAAGAAGTGTTGAAGTCTCCACAAATGAGCCAAGGTAAATCGTGTAAATTTCGACAAAGATCGAAGTTCGCTCCAGAAGTCAATTTTTAAATTCCTGTCATTAGGGCCATAAACACTTGTACATGCCCAATTAATGTTGAGTGAAGTATTTGTGAATTCAAAAGTAATTGAGAAAGTCCCCTTGTGAATTAAGGTGCCCGTGATGATGGAACTATCCCAAGCTATGATGATGCCACCAGCAGACCCGATGGCCGGAAGATAATCAAAAGAATTCAGTTTCGATCCACCAATTGTTCTCCAAGTGGAGCTATGAATTTCATTGAGTTTAGATTCTTGTAAACAAACAATATCAGCTCGTGAAGAAGAAATTATGTCTTTAACTAAATGGCGTTTAGAGGGTCTGCCAAGACCTCTGACATTCCAACATAGAATAATCATTAAAACTGATAAGGTCTAAATGTCAGATCTCGAAGGAGATCCAGAAGAGGAAGAAAAGGTTCCAGCCCTAGAAATTTCTAGACTGCGAACTTTATCAAGACATTTAAGCTTATGATTTGGGGACCCTTGGAATTTAATACCACAAGCATTGCTGTAATTAAAGAATTGTGTATCATTCCAAGAAGAAAAAACAACTGCATTAATAGAATTAGGCGTACCGTCTCTAGGATCGTCAGGTACTTTCTTCTTTGAGGATCTGGGTGGGTTAGGAATGAAACCAGCATCTTTGTTCCAACGACTAGAAGGCTTCTTTTGCCGATCACTTCTTCTAATTTGCTGTTGAGCCTGGGTGGGAATGGTAACAGCGGCAGGAAGCTTCTCCTTAGGCAGGGAGTCATGAGTTTCTAATCCAATAGTGTCTGAATTACGACCCATATCCCTGATAGGAGAATTCCCAGGATCAGGGGCGATGTTAGAAATCAGGTCGTCCGTGAGAATTTCAGAATCCAACTGATGTAAATTCTCCTCGTTCAAAATAATTTCATCATCTGCAATCCCATCAATAGGAATGTCATCATCATCCCCCCAGTCGAGCAACTCATCATCGGAATGATCTAGGGGAGTGACAGGTGGGTTAGGATCTTGAGAATAGAATTTCTCTGAGTTAATGGTAGGGACCAGTGTCCAACCACCATGAACGAAGATCCAATTATATCCATCAGGAATAGGAATAATCGGAGGTAAAGATTTAAGATGTGTAGGTAAGACATCTGTGTTATTGGAATCAATCTCCATTGGAATAACAATTTCCTTGCCTTTGATTTTAATTGAAGGATCTGATAAAGAAGTGGGTTGTATAGTTGCCGAGATAGGAGGCAAATCCGGGTTCGGAATTTGTAAAATTGGGCTCGAGTGAGAATGGGTTGATTGATTTGAATTAATTAAGGTGTTTAAAGAATCAGACCCATCTCGAGGCGAACCCAACGCTGGTGAAGGATTCTCCTTGAATTCGGGTGCAACCGGATCCCAAGGAGCTGAAAGTTCTTGTGAGACCAAGGATGTAATTTGGTTGCCTAGGGATTGGTTTGAATTTGAATTATTAAAGGAATCAGAGAGAGATGGATCCCGAGACGAGTCAGCCACCAACAAGCCTCCAATATGATCCGAAGAAAGCTGATCTCGAGGCAAACGAGTGGCCGTTGTGAGCTCCTTCTCCACGTGAGCATAGTGCATGAACAGCACGTCCCCTTCCTTGTTTCTCTCACGAGAAACCAAAGGAATCTGGGGGACTGCTGCGGAACAGTCGCCGGAGCTCCGGCTTTCCTTGACCAAGGAAGGGCCGTCCGAGCTCTTGTCGGTAGGTTGCAGGTTTCCCGGAGGTTCCGGATGGCGGGAAAATGAGGACGCGACTGGGTTCTTCACAGAAGCCGAGCCGTGAATCAACTTCGAGCGAATAATCGGTTTGCCATCATCTTCTAGTCGAACTTTGAAGCTTCTTACTCCCACATCGACGATCATCTCAATAGGAAAACGAGTGGGAGATTTGAGTCTCACTAGGGCTCTCATGAATTCAAGAGAGACATCTTCATCCTTTTGAACGAAAATAAGGTCTCCGAGGGGCTTCAGAACCTCCACAATTGAATCCCAGGGCCCAAAGAATGAAGAGGGAGATTAGATAATCCGATCCAGTTATAATTCCCGTGGCGGACGGCATGCGAACCAAATTCAAGTCCGGTGGGAGAAGTCGACTGCAGGGCCGTGTTTGGTAGAGAGGGTGATCCGATTTTTTTAACAATGAAAAAGAGTCGCTTTTAGTGCGAAGAGAGTGAGAATGAAATGGTCTCCAAACGGGGTGATGTTCTCGCATTGATCGGGTGTTTAGCGAGCGGGTGAAGTGCGAAAGATGAAGCGATTGAGTCAAGGCGTTTCCAGAGAGGACTTTGACGATCACTCGTCTCTTAAGATCCTCTTTGGAGTGAATAATAGCCTCGGAGATGGGCAAAGATACCCTAAGAGATGAGATCTCAGAGTTAAGTCGGGGAACAGGTATATGAAGCAGAGGCTTGGTGTGAGATAGCTTTCTCGTCGAACTAGGGTTCGTAGCAAGGGAACCAGAATGGGAATGCTTGAGAGGACAACGAGCAGCGAAGTGCCCAACTCCAGAGCAGCGGCGACAGGTGAGTTGATGACTAGCCATCTACTTTGATGACTTGGGTCTAAGACAGCGTTTGCAAATCTCGTCAGACTCCGGAGATCGGCGACGCTTCAACGTGGTGTTAAGAGATGAAGTGGTGTTCTCTGGGGAGGCGGGGAGGCGAGCGACATCTGCAAAGGAAACGCCGTCCTTTACAGGAGAATTCTTGTTCTTCTGAGGTTCAATCGCTTGAGATTGAGGGAGAGAAGCCAAGTGTTCGGAGGAAGAAAAGTGTTGTAGTGGTGCAGATGATCGGAGATCCCTACGGAGCCCACCATGGCTCAGCCGAGCACCTCCACGTGCTCCACCCTGCGAAAACCGGGCACCACCACGAGCGGGACGGGCGCCACCAAGAGAGTCTCGAGCGCCGCCTTGAAAATCCCGAGCACCGCCGTAATAGTCCCGAGCGCCGCCCAGGAACTTCATTTTAAGCGCAGCTTCAT
>NC_052478.1:1940742-1997016 GCF_009730915.1 Dioscorea cayenensis subsp. rotundata
AAAGAGAAATTTTATAAAGATTAATATGTAATTTAAGGATCTAACTAGAAAAGGCCCTGATAGAAAAACTATTATTTCATTTGTTAAAATTACAGGGGTTGAACAGCAAAAAAAAAAAACTCAATCTATAGCTTTTGGGTTTTGTGCCTTTGGCGACCGCGCCACGACCGCGGATTGATTCCTTCGTCGTTAACTGGCGCGAAACTCGGGGAACGCCCTCGCCGGCGCTCCGGCCAGGCCTGAGAAGTGCCGAGACAGAGCCTCCTTGTCGATGGAGAGATGTGGAGGTGTCGTCCTCCACTCCAATCTCCGGATCCAATCCTCCATCCCTCGTCGCCGGACCCCCTTCTCTCGTTCTGGCCACCCGCTTCCTCTTCCTAGCTGCGCTGCACGTCGAAAAATTTTCAGAACGGCTCCCAGGGCTTCCCCTCTCGTTGATCACTTTAGGTCCAGCTCCTTGATTCTCAATTCTTCTCGTTTCTGCTCGTTTTGTGTTGAGAGTGACTAGGGTTTTGGGTTTTCCAATGAAAAGAGGATTCTTTTGATGGATAATATCTAGGTTCATAAGTTACTTTATTTTTTTAGGGCTCATGAGTGCTTTTTTTTTTCCTCTCTAATCGTTCAATTTATGGGTTTGATGCATTCAGGAAATTGGTTGTCTGAAAACTTTTTAAGATGAAGAAAATGCTGCCATTTTTATCAGATTTTTCATTGGCAATGACTAATTAGAATTTTCTTTTAAACTCTTTAAGTAATTTGAACATGGCCTATACAAGCAGAGGATAAGGGAAAGCTTGGAAAGCATATTGAAAGCAATATAATTGAAGATATTTTTACCATAATACAGATAGCAATTATGTTAATTAGAATATATAGATGAAATATAGAACTATTATGTCCAGTATCACCATAAATGGATTCGGAGCTATGAGTACAATTTCCGTGTTGGTTATAGGGCTGAAGACTGACAATGGAAAAATTATAAACCCGCATTTCTTAGATGATGATAAACTGGAATGTTAAATAAATAAGAAAAGAAAATAGTCACGAACCTTTTGGCTTCAGTTAATAATCTTATGAAGTATGATGTTTTGTTGGATTTCATTCTTCTCGACTATCTGCTTGTAGGCTAGGTAATTTTCAGAATGATAAAAGACACATGCTTGTGAACAAGGTGATCCATAAATCTCAAAATGCTCTGAGCGTTTATAGTTCCTGTGGATCACGAGAAGCAAGCACAAGTGGTGGTGAAATGAGAAAAAATGAACTTCTAGTTGATTGCGGAACTGATCAGGAGGAATGTGTTGTGGGTAGGTATATTTCAAATTTTATTCTCCTATCTCTCAATGTCTTCTTAAAAATTATCAATTTCATGGCTTTTAGTATGGAGTTTATTTTAACCGATGGTTTGATCAATGCCAATTTATAGGACGTATAGTGGCCTTAGGAAAGTTTGATGCCCTTCATATTGGCCACCGGGAACTTGCTATACAAGCATCAAAGGCTGGAACTCCATTTCTTCTTTCATTTGTACGAATGGCAGAAATACTTGGTTGGGAATACAGGTTTGCTATTATAATTTTGAGGTTGTTTTTATTTCTTGCTGTTTCCATTATTGTGAAAAATGTAATTCTGTCAGTGCAACTTCAGTACAGTCATATATTTCAAATTTTCTATGGTATGTTTATCACAGAAATAGACATTACATTCTATCTGTTATAATTAAGCTTTCCTGTTTAGTTCTAATTAGATTGTAGCATTCTTTGAATTCTTGAGTAAGTTGCATTCATTGCCTTATTGGAAACAACAGTCTTAGCTGCTTGAGGCAATGTGCATAAACTTATGGGCTCTGACATCATGATATTTTGTGCCTGAGGTACTGGATTGTAGGCTCAAATGACTTGAAATAACCATTGGTTAACTGTGTAATGGATCCTTTAAACCTTTATCTTGCGTCTTGCTCATTGAGACATGTCTATCTTTCATGAAGAGAAGATAAGTTCTTTTTTCTAATTATTAATTATTTGAGTTACTTGTTATAATGACTTTAAAATGTGAAATCACTTCCTCCTGGAGTGAGTTGGGGTATTTTATTATATTATTTTAGCACATCTCATTGAACTGTAGAAAATTACTTGAAAAATTACGTGACCTAGATGTTGATCTTTTAATGAGAAAGCATAAATCTCATGACTACTAACTAGTTGTCTAGAAGTAAGAAAAATTAGTCTTTGTTCACTCTCTTATATACATTAAACCTTGTGTCCAGGCCTCCTATTGTCGCCAAATGTGATAGGAAGCGAATCCTATCCTCTTGGGCTCCTTATTGTGGTAATGTAATTCCCCATGAATATGAAGTTGACTTCTCCAAAGTTAGGCATCTTACCCCTCGACAATTTGTTGAAAGGTTGTCCAAGGAGCTCAGAGTAAGTGGAGTTGTTGCAGGTACAAAAGAAATTTTTAAATTTGAAAAGTCTTTTTTGGTGACAATTCCCTTATCAGATCCTTAATTAAATTGCAGGTGAGAATTACAGATTCGGATATAGAGCGTCAGGTGATGCATCAGAGTTGGTGAGACTATGCAAGGAGTATGGTTTAGAAGCATATATTGTGGGCTCTGTTATGGATAGAAGCCAACCATCTTACAATGGGACTAGCAAAGGCATCAATTCAAACGATCGAGGCCAGGTATCCTCAACTCGTGTGCGCCATGCTCTTGCTCTACGTGACATGGAGTATGTGGGGAAACTTCTGGGGAGAAAGCATCGGCTTGTTCTATCAGCAGACAAAGGATTGATCGCTAGATCTGATAGTGCACCCAATAGATTTTCTATTCCGAAATTGTGCATGCTGAACCAACCACCAGATGATGGGGTGTTTGATAACTGCAGTTTATTGGTGGATGATGCATATGTTGCACCTTGCAGAGTGATCATTGATACTGAACTCATCAACATAGAATCAGATGATGGAAGCGCTTGTTTACAGGAACATCTACAGAATGGTCAGCAATTCGGCATAGAATTTGGATGGTAAGAGATCTTGATGGCCAACTAGGTATTGTCACTCGTTATGAATGAAAATATAATGTTATGAAAAAGCTGAAGAAAAAATTGGTGGTGGTAGGACATGATTATTT
The DNA here is from genome assembly GCF_009730915.1 of Dioscorea cayenensis subsp. rotundata. Taxonomy (NCBI): domain Eukaryota; kingdom Viridiplantae; phylum Streptophyta; class Magnoliopsida; order Dioscoreales; family Dioscoreaceae; genus Dioscorea; species Dioscorea cayenensis. The sequence goes on from NC_052478.1 coordinate 1,943,882, forward strand.
AACTTTTATAACACACCACCTGCAATTTTTGGCAAAAGCATAAAACAGAGCTAGAAAGCTCTTGGTGATCAATATTATTAACTGGTCTATATTATTGGCTGATAGAGCATGGATTGCACCATGGCCAGTGTTCTTCCTTCAAGGTAAATGCTAGTAACTTTCTACTTTAGTTTAGACTGACTGATGACGTATAGATTGGATGACCAATTATGGACGTAGTAAGGGCATGTGCGCATGTATGATCCATTCAATCTAAAGCTATAAATATCTGATGATGATTGTGAATCTGTGATGATGGATAACAACATTTCATATCCGCCATGCATCGTCATCATCATACTTCCCCCCATTCATGGCCCTCTCCATCTCTCCCAGCTCTCTCATCAACATCTCCACCTCCGCCTCTGAGCTCCACTAATGGCTCTGCCCATGCCCATGCCCACCCTCTCCTCCCCTATCTGGACCTCGCCCACTCCTCTATCCAGCTCAAACAAATCCATGCCCAAGCCCTCAAATTCCCTCCTCATCCCCACCTCCTCCTCCTCCATTCCCGCCTCATCCACTCTATCTCCCTCTCCGGCGACCTCCTCTACTCTCTCCGTCTCCTCCTCCACCCTTTCCCCCTTCTTCTCCCCACCTCCTTCTCCTTCAACTCCCTCATCCGTTCCTTCTCACGCTCCCCCTCCCTCAAACCCCTCTCTCTCCAACTATACCTTCAAATGCTACTCCTTTCCTTATCCCCCGATAACCACACCTTCCCTTTCGTCCTCAAGTCTTGCGCTTTCCTTTCCTCCTCCTCCTTCGGCTCCCAGCTTCATTCCCACATCGTCAAGCTCGGCTTCTCCTCTGATATCTATATTCTCAACAGTCTTGGTCACTTCTACTCCTCTTGTGGCAAGTTATCTCTTGCACGCCAACTGTTCGATGGAATGCCTTTGAGAAATCGCGTGTCTTGGAATATCATGATTGATGGCTGTGTCATGTGCGGTGAGTACGAGACTGCGTTGGAACTGTTTAGAGATATGCAAAGCCAGTTCTCGCCTGACGCATACACAATGCAGAGCGCCCTCTGCGCGTGTGCTGCGCTCGGCGCGCTGTCACTTGGGATGTGGGCGCACGCCTTCGTGTTGAGGAAATGCGATGCCAGTGTTCAAAATGATGTTTTGATTAACAACTCGTTGATAGATTTGTACTCAAAATGTGGGGATATTGTCATGGCCCGCAGGGTGTTTGATGAAATGCCGCAAAGGGATGTGACTTCTTGGAATGCATTGATTCTTGGACTTACAATGCACGGTCAAGTTGAGGATTCATTGTTGGCCTTTGTTCAGATGATTTCAGACGTCGAAGGTGATAAACTGAGGCCAAATTCGATCACTTTTATCGGTGTCTTGAGTGCTTGCAATCATGGTGGATTAGTGACTGAAGGACAAAAATATTTTCGATCCATGGTTGATGAATTTGGCATCAAACCACAATTGGAGCATTACGGTTGCATGGTTGATATTCTATCTCGTGCTGGTCACATAGAAGAGGCTTTAGAACTAGTCAAGAACATGAATTGCAAACCTGATGTCGTGATATGGAGAAGCATTCTTGATATGGAGAAGCATTCTTGATGCATGTTGCAAGAGAAATGCCGGAGTTGAGTTCAGTGAGGCAGTGGCACAGCGAGCTCTTGAATCAGAGCTAGTGGCAACAAGCGGTGTTTATGTGCTGCTCTCGAAAGTCTACGCCTCTGCAAACCGATGGAATGAAGTAGGCTTGGTTCGAAGACTGATGAGCGAAGAAGGGATCAAGAAAGAGCCCGGCTGTAGCTCTATAGAGATTGGTGACGGCATTGTTCATGAATTTGTTGCAGGTGATTCATCGCATCCAAAGTCGAAGGAGATTTATGAGAAGCTGAATGAAGTTGAATGCAAACTAGTAATGGCTGGTTATGTGCCGGATTCGTCTCAAGCTCCATTGGTGGCTGAAGTTGATGGTGTTAAGTGTGAGTCTCTTCGTCGGCATAGTGAGAGGCTTGCTATAGCATTTGGTCTGATCAGTACAAAACCTGGGATGACAATTCGAGTGCTCAAGAACTTGAGGATTTGCAGAGATTGCCATGAAATTGCCAAGTTGATCTCAAAACTGTATTGTAGAGAGATTGTTGTGAGAGATAGGGCTAGGTTTCATCATTTTAGAGATGGTTCATGTTCTTGCATGGATTATTGGTGATGATATCCGTTTAATTTCCATGAAAATTATTAATGAATACATATATATATATATATATATGTGTGTGTGTGTTCTTTGATTTTGTAGAATTTAGAGCATAATTTTCTTTTGATGATACGCCTTCCTATACTATTGATTGAATCTACTTTGTAAGAAAAACTCACATTGTTTATAATGGTTGATGCCAGATATATACAGTGGCGGAACTAGAAGGAAAATAAAGGGGGTGTTGACTTGAAAAATTGAAACTAGGTTTAAAAATTTGTTTTTTAAAAAATTTTAAAAAATATATATTCAAATTAGTTGCAGGACATATTCATTATCGTTGGACTAATCCAATTTGGAAACAAAAAAACAAAAGAGGTTATAAAGCAGTTATAAATTATTTTAGGAACGATCAAGTAAAAAATCAGGGGCTAAATAATAAATTTTTATAAATATTTTTTCTAAAAATATATATTTTCTATATATATTTACTATATTTTCTATAATATTTAGAGAAAACATCATCTGCAGACGTTCGTAGGAACGTCCGTAGTTGAGCACAATGACCATTAGGGTGTTACAGTGAAACCTAATTATGGATTAGCTGAGTTGATTAGTTTAGGTTTTGTTTTTAAAATGTTTGGTATAAATAGGGCTAGACGGTTCAAATTTGTTCAGATACTATGCACAAATTGATTGAACGGTTTAAATCAAATTATCTCACTTTTCATTGGGCAACTATTTATAAGCACGATAATACTATTCATAAAATAGTGTAGCAACATTCGTAGATTTAAAATCTACAAACGTACACAGAAGATGCATGCTCTAGTATTTATATTATATAAACTAATTTATAATAAATGAAGGAGTCAAATAATATGTTTTTGAGAAAAAAATTATACTATATAAATCCATTTATAAAAAATTATTGGGTGGAATTATAAAATTTATTTTTTTCCTAAACATAATTTATTTAGTCTATAGGTATTAGTATGTAAAAACTTGATATTTTTACAAAAATAAAAATCCCAAGGAAAGTGAGAGGGTGCTCCCAAGTCCCAACTATCCCTTTCTCATATAGATATCTATATAATATATATATAATTGGATGGATATATGTATATACATACTTGGCTGGGTAGGGGGTGCTCAAGCACTCTCTTGACCCCTCTTTCCGCCTCTGGATATATATATATATATATCCCGTTGCGGACGCGTCTTGACGCTCCTTACGCTATATATATATATATATATATATAACGTCCGCAAAAGATAAAAAGTAAGACAGAATGCTAGAGAGACAGTGATAGTTGTTGCTTACAGTAGTTTCAGATTATATCCAGAATAGTGCTTTTTTTTTGAACTGTATAACAATGTTTTTAAAAGGTATTGTACATCTCAATTTTTACTGTACACTCAATGGAACCGTCAGCTTGAAAAGTTATTATGCATCTCAATTTTTACTGTACATCTCAATGGAAACCGTCAACTTTGAAATGCAACGGTTGGAACGTTCTTAGACAACCGACCCAATATATATATTTATATATAATAAATCCTTGGACCCTTTTAGGATTATCACTAAAACCCTGGATTAATTCCAACTTTGGATAAATGGATTAACTTCTAGAACTTCTAATGCTTGATTTGAAGATTGGAAAATATTTCTTCCAGATAACATGTGGGTAAAAATAAAGTATCTTGACTAACCATATAAATCGATTTTAAACCAAAATACATGATTGCATGATCGCACTTATACTGACACGTCCAACCCAACACCTAAGGCTAAAATATATATATATATATATATATATATATATATATATATATTTTAAAGCTAGAAGGAAAAATATCTGGATTGGGATACAATATCTATACTCTTTCGTCTAAATTGAAGAGCTATTTAATTAGTGGAATATATAGTCCAGTTAAGCCATGATCCATATTTAAAACATATTCATGCTTACCAAGAAGGATAAGAACAATCTAACCTGGGATATTATACCAGTTAATTTCTCTTTGTTTAGAGCCAATAGTGAGCTTTGAAGTTGGTTATTATTTGTTTTAACCAAATATATTTATTTTGGTGATTCCCATAATTTTAAAACTAGATAACTGAATTTATCAAATTTTAAAAATTTCAAAAATAAAAAATTGAAGCAAAAAAACGTCTAACAAAATAAATAAATAAATAAATAGTTTGCACACCACCAACCAACATGCAAGAGCTTTAAATAGAAATTGGAAAAACAAAAAAACAAACACACCATGTGTGGGGATGACATTATCACAACAGAATCAAACAATTATAAAGAAAAAGAGAACAGAACCACATGAAGTTTGACAACAAGAATCAGTGTTGTGAGTATAGAGAGCACACTGAACTCAACCAAACAATCAATGAGATATAAGAAAATGCAGCAAAACAAAAGGGCATGCCATGTGTTCTGGTGTATCAAAGCACATGCACACTGCCATACTACCATTTATATCTCCCACTTGGTAGGGACAAATATGGAATTCAATCTTCAATGTACCACATGCATTGCTCCCACCAGCCAGCCACACAAATAGTTAAAAAGAACAAACATCTTATACTAAAGTTTACCTACTCACAACAAATATATAGATGATACTGGGTGACAAACAAGATAAAAACAAAGCCGGATTTCTATTTACTAAGATGGATTCAAAAGAAGAAGAGCCTTAGAGAAGTTCTTGATATATATACCAGTTGATATTTTTATTAGATTAAGCTCGTTGTCGTGTCCTCAGACGGTGTAGGCTTGTTGGATGGTATCAATGTCCAGACCCTTCAACCTCACCACTGACTCCACATGTCCTTTTAATGTGTGCAGTTCCCTGAGCCTGTGAAACAGATGGGAATGATACATCATTATTTTCATTGACGAAAGAAATTATACAATGAATTATGTCAAAGCAGAGAGATTTTAATGTATGAGGGATGATGATGATCATACCTAGCAATCTCAGCGCGCCTTTTGGCCTCTTCAGCCATTTGATTAAGATCATTGAAGCTGGTCCTATCAGTGAACATTTTGGTATCAGGTGGTTGTAGCCCATGTAATGTCCTCTGAGCATGTGCCCACTTCAACTCTCTTGCTTCTTTACCGAAGTCCTTTTGCCTTGTAAAGGCAATCTGCAAGATCAACAAAATTCAATCAGCCTAAAGATGTCCACAAGAAGTTGAGGGATGCCTCCTTAAGAGTTTTGGGTTGCGCATTAAATACCCTTTGCTCAATAACAAGATCCCATGCCCTTCCACTCAATGCATATCGGATCATGAATTTGATGATATCTAGTGGAAAGTAGAAAATGAGGTTGTACAACCAAATAACACCAGCCCAGCCCCAGCCAATCCCTTTGATTGCAGCAAATCCCCAGTCAGCATACACAGCAATCAGTGTAGCAATCTGCATAACAAATGATACATGTTCCCGATGAGCTCCATAGTAGCAAAACAAAACAAACCTTGGTATAGAAAGGTATGAAAGAAGCTTACCAGTTGAGCAACCATGAATGCTGTTACTAGGAGCAAACCAGGGCGCTCAATGAAGGACCAGCTGCGGGATCGGGTCACAAATATGAGAGCCTGACTGATAGTGCTGACTTGCAGATAAACTGCAGAGGCAAGCTTTTGGAAGTCATCTTGAGCAGTTTTCTCGAGGCTCTCAACATGGAATATACGCTGATGAATTTTCAAACCAAACAATACTTTGATTAGTTCAGAGCATTTTATGATTGCATGCATTAACTTTTTCCAGTTTGAAAAAAAAAAAATTAAGCCTCCAGAAACCCGTAACTTGGTTGCACAATGCAAAGACAAGGTTTCTTTACCAAGGAAAAGAAACAATACCGGGAAGAAGTCAGTTTTGTACGCTGCCCAGAAGAAAATCACTGTCATCACAGCTAAGTACCCTCCAAGGATGATCCCTGTAGCAAAAATTTCTGCCAGTTTCCAGCTGTCGGGGAGGGGAGATGGTTTCACCCGATCCTTTGATATTGTCATTATGGTGCCTGAAAATGACAAAATAACAAAGTCATGCATGGAGAGGGATCTAACTGCATAGAAGAAAAGGTGAACACTAAAGAAATTAGTACCATCATTGAGGATAGCAATGATAAGGACCATAAAGGGTGGGAAGTCAAACTTCCATATCAATGCCAGCAACATAAAACCAAGCTGTTGCAAAACAAAAGGAACAATCTCAGAATTCCTTATTGCGCTTTTATATAATGAAGGCAAAAATTAAGCATCATTAAAGGAAAGTAATATGTTCTCATTAATATCTACGACAAACAAGGAACTATGCCATATTAAGTTGCATGAGTATGAACTTCCGTCCTAAACAATATGAGACTGTTTGGTTTTCGCTCTGAACATTAAAGGAAGAAAAAAAATGCCAAAGATAAGCCCACTTCAGATATACATACCACAATACGGATTGTAATCGACACAGCATAGATCTGCAACACACCAAAACATTCAACTGAATAATCTTATGAAAAATCAGAAAGAAACTACATGATTATAATATTTCTTCAGTCAATAAATGACTAGAATCACTTACAGTATAATTTTTCATCCTCTGAAAGATAGCACGACTGGTTAGGACAGCACTGATGATGACACTCAATCCAGGTTCAGTAAGGACAATATCAGAAGCACTACGAGCTGCATCAGTTGCATCTGCAACAGCAATCCCAATATCGGCCTTCTTCAGAGCAGGAGCATCATTAACCCCATCACCAGTCATACCACAAATATGCTTCCTTGCTTGGAGTCGTTTAACTATCTCATACTTGTGCTCTGACAGCAAATGGTAAACAATAAGATTTTTGAAAAATCAAATACTTTGTGTTCAAGAAAATAACTGAATTAATACCAGGAAAAACTCCAGCAAAGCCATCAGCTTTCTCGATCAACTCATCAACTGGTAAAGCAGCAATAGATTCATCCTTGTCATGGCCCAGCAAAGCCGATGATGGGTACATGTTTGTACCCATTCCTAATCGCCGTCCAGTTTCTTTCCCAATTGCCAGCTGATCACCTTAATGAAATTTTTGAAGGGTCAGATGAGCAGTTCTCACAACAGTCATTTTCCTTGAAGTTTACCATCAGTTCTCTTACAGGAAAAAGTTAGTGAAAGTAGGATGATACTTGATTAAATAAACTCCTCATACAAGGCTTACCTGTGATCATTTTGACATTCACACCAAGGTTCAGTGCCCTTCGAATTGTTTCTGCACTATCATGTCGAGGAGGGTCAAAGAGGGGCATAAGACCAATGAACTGCCAAGGACCTCCTGGACTCTCTTTCCTACCTTCTGGAACTTCCTGTGCAATACATAAAAGAATACATGAGTAAATGAAAAAACAATAAAAGTGAGAGAAAGAAAAGAAAAGAAAAAATTAGCAGAAGGCACAAACGGGCAGGATCTTGTACCTGATACGCCACAGCAAGTGATCGTAGCCCACGCTCAGCAAATTTGTCAATCACAGCATGAACTCTACGGTCTATTTCCAACTTATTGTGGGCAAGGTTTAATATCTGCATTTCAGTAAGTATAAATCTATAAGCAACCAAAACAAGAGTCAGCAGGACATAAGAAAACCAAAAGATAAAATACCTGTTCTGGTGCACCTTTGCTAACACGATGCATTTTTCCCTCACCATCAATATATGTCAAAGCAGTCCTCTTATCAGTAGGGTTGAATGGCAAAAAGTGAACTTCTTGAATTCCAGCCCTGGCCTGTTTTTGGTAAATAGAGATAGAAACAGTTGAAAAAAAACCTTCATAGTGTAACAAATGCAAGAAAAACTGAAGGAAATGCAAGTTTTAATCTACCTCCTTTGGATCAGCAAGCGTGCCGACAATAGCAGCATCTATTGCATCCTGATTTTCTGTCCTTGAGGCTCTTGCGGCCATTAGAATGACAATATCTTGAGTGACACCTTTGGAAAAGACCTGGTGTATGAATATATTTGAATAGGTATAATTAAGTGGATGCCAAGGTAGGAGAAAGAAATTCATCTGTAAAAGACTCATTACAAATCTCCAATCCAATGTCTGACCTCAACAAGATTTTTGTCCACTGTCAGCTTGTTCAAAGTTAAAGTTCCAGTTTTATCACTGCAAAGAACATCCATGCCAGCCATTTCCTCTATTGCAGTCATTCTCTTTGTTATAGCTCCCTGCGATTATACCCAGAAAACCTTTTAAGTCAAGCAATTTGCTTCAGCTACTGTCTACATCTAGAAAGTAAAGATTTTGCCAAAAGATTTTTGTTCTTTTAAGAAAAAAGATATAAAGCTAACCTGCTGGGATAGGCGATGAGAACCAATTGCCATTGTGACAGACAAAACTGTAGGCATGGCAATTGGGATACCTCCAATGAGAAGGACCAAGAGATTATCAATTCCAGGACGGTATGCCCGGTGTTGGATTGGATACATGACAATAATCTCAATAAACATTCCCACAGCAATAGAACAGATACAGAAGTTCCCAATAGAAGTCAAAACCTATAAAGCAACAAAAAATTCAACTAAATCTTGATCAACATACAGCAAAGACAGATTAAAGAAAAGCATCCTAGCATGCAGGGGGCATAAAAACTTGCCTTTTGGAAGTGCCCAACTTGATTCGTGGAATCTACGAGATGAGCGGCCTTGCCAAAGAAAGTATGGACTCCCGTTGCAATAACAATCGCTTCAATCTCTCCCTGCTTACAAGTAGAACCAGAGTAGACCCCATCTCCCAGGGCCTTTGGTTACCGGCAATGACTCCCCAGTGAGGGCAGACTGAAAAAGAGATACAACACTCAGCGAGGCCAAACAACTAAGATGCAAAACAAGAAATCAACATAAAAATCAAAACTTTTTGCATCATAACCTGATCAATTTTCAACGGATCTCCTTCAAGGAGTCGTGCATCAGCAGGAATGATGTCCCCAAGCTTGACACTGATGATATCCCCTGGGACAAGGATGGCGGCATCCTCTTCCCGCCACTGTCCATCCCTGAGCACCTGCAATCCCATTCAACAATTCATCTCAGATCTCCAAAGCTCCTCTCACAGTGAAGGAAAAAGTTAAGAGAAAGAGACAAAGACCTTGGCTTTGGGAGCAAGCCGGGCCATGAGCGCCGCAGCAGCATTCCCAGCGTTGTTCTCCTCGATAAAACTGATGGTGGAGTTGATAACCAGCAAGGTGATAATTCCCACAAAATCCTGCCAATCCGGCGGCTTTCCCTGCAAATCACCACATAATATGAGAACAAAGAACAGACCAAACAGAAAACCAAGCAAACAAACTACCGAAAGAGAGCGCAAAAAATACAAAAAACAAACCCCTCCATTGGCAAGGGCGATGGCCATGATAGCAGCGGCCTCCATGACCCAAGACAACGGATTCCACATAAACCCTAAAAACTTCAGCACCTTGCTCTCCTGCAACACCAAAACACAAACAATCAAAAACACAAACACCTCAACCACATTCCAAACCCCCAAAAACCTCACCTTTTTCTCCTCCAACTTGTTATGCCCGAAGATTCCCAGCCTCTCCTCCGCCGCCTCCGTCGTTAACCCTTCCTTGCTACATCTCAAATTCTCAAACACCTCCTCGATCGGTATATTCTCCTGTGCAAACCCATCCCATGAGATTCAAACATCAAAACATCATCCTCACCAAAACGTCATCCACAGAACAACGGATCTAATTACCAAATCCACCGCCTCTTTCAGCACAGCATCCAGCGTCGCCGTCTTGTCCGCCATTACTCTTCTCCTTCTCCTTCTCCTTCTTCTTCTCCTTCTTCACTCTCTTTCCCTTTTTATATATTTCTATATCTCACTTCAGACACTGTGAAATCATGAAATCAGTGAGAATTTGAGTAGTGGAATCCCACACATCCCAGATGGAAAACCACTTCCAAAAGCACTTCCAAAAGAGCAAAACAAAAAAAAAAGATAAGAAAAAAAGGCATATAATTTTTTTTCTTTCTTTTTTCTTTTTTTTTTAAAAAAAAAAGAGTACCAAAAAGATCGCCTTGTCATGAACAGCCACATCTATTACTCCTCTCAAAATAGATTTAAAAAAATAAAAAAATAAAAAAAGAGGAAGAAGCGAAGAGGGTGATATATATGAAGGTTTGGTGTCTGAAATAGAGAGAGAGAGTGAGAGTTTATGGTGGGAGTGTTTTCACGGCAGAGGAAAGATAAGTAGGGACAGTGCCATACATCATGTACTTGGCAGTACACCCCTTTAAACTGTTTCTTTTTTCTTTATTTTATTTTATTTATTATTCGAGAGAAAAAAAAATTAAAATATTAAAAATCAGAAACATACCCAAATATCAACAGAGCAAATAAAAAATAAAACGATACATATTTTTAAAAATATATTTTTATCTATGATTCAAATTTTTCACTATTTATTAAATATTTTAATAGAAAATCAGTTATCAATAGACCAGTTAGTTGTTGGTTATTTTTTTAAACTAATTATTGATTATTGATTATCTTTTTCTTGTTTTAAGATTATTTTTAACTTTTTATTAATTTTAATTTTTTTAAAAAAATTAATATTAATATCTTGATTTTTCAGGGGTTTTATTGGTTTCTTGGAAGTGAAATTCATGCCGAGGCGGAGTTTCCAAGATGGAACTCATTGGTTTTTTCCTCGAGAGAAAACCGGAACGTGGCGGTGAACCAAAGGGGAACCACCGCCTGTGTATTGAAACGGATCCGAAGTGATGGTCGTGTCGGCAGGTGATGGGAATTGTACGAACATACGCTGTTCGAACTTCACAGCGGATCCATAACGAAAGTTTAGGCTGAAGCTTCGCACTTGGTTCACCCGTCCTATCCGTACGGACGGCAGTGGATCCGCTATGGGAGCTTTTTGCTGTCCATCACTAACCTATATAAAATTATTTTTTTTAATATACTATAAAATAAAAAATTCTGAATTTGTGGTAAAAATAGAATTTTTTTAATTTTGAAAAAATAATAATAATAATTTTTAAATTCAAAATTAACCTCTTATTTTGTGATTTATTGATTTATATGAATTGTGAGTTAATTCACTAGTAAACTACCGCTGCTTATAATTAAGAGGTCTTGAGTTTGAGGCTCTCAGATTATAATTCACTAAACCATAATTAATATATCTCCATACACGTTTGTCTTTTACATTGTCGCTTATCGATTTTGTCAAAAAAATATATTTATTTATTTATTTTAGGACAAAAAATAAAAAATATCAGTACTATAGATGCTGTAATGAATCTTAATAATTAGTAAAATTAAAATTAGAGACCATAAAATATTGCTGAACAGTAATGTTGTAAAAATGAGACCAGACCGGCCGATTCAACCGGGAATCGGTCGGTAAACCGATCCAATTAGTCACAAAAACACCAAGTAACCGGACCATCTAGATGGATCGGATCGGCCTGTTGATTTATTTATTTTAATTTTTTGAAGTTAAACCCACTCAAAAAAACAAAAAAAAAAAAAAGATATTATATATTTGTATTTTATGTTATTCTTTATTTTTTATTGTTGTTTTTATTGTTATTGTATACTTATATTTTATTTAATCATTTATTTTTTAATATTTATTGTAAAGTTTTATCTTTGTATATTTGTACTTTGAAAATTTTAATTTTATATAGAGTTGACACTTTGTGGTCTTTATAAAAGGCAATATAACTTTACAATATGTAATTTTGTATTTTTTTTAAATTTTTTTCTTATTTTTTAAACTATTTTTACTTATTTTTTAACTCTTTATTTTTAAAATTTTATTTATTTGGAAAAATATTAAATCCGGTTGAATCTGGCTGGTTCAATCGGTTTGACCATGAATCGATTGCCTAACCGACCGGTCCGGTTTTTATAACATTGCCGAACAACATTGGATAATTTTAAAATATATATACATATATTTTTAATTTTTTTGTGTAATTGAATTTGAGGGATTTTGCAGAATAAAAACATGAGAAGTGTTGCCGTTACACTTCTGTCTTAAGAAATATATATATCTATATAACTTTTGATCCGTTTGATGGGAACGTTGGACACTGAAGATCACGTGGGATGCAGGTGGGATTTTAATTCCTCAGAATTTACGTTATTAATAATAATTAATCTTGCAATGTTTTAATTTAATAATCATGGGGAAATTTTGTTAATATTAAAATAATAAAAAAAATCAAGTGTTAGTAATAGTTAGTTTTTATGTTAGTTTTTTTTAAGTGTGATTATAGAATAATTAAAAATTTTATATGTAAAAAACATCAATATTTATAGTGTTCCTAAAATTTAAAAAAATAATTTCACCAAAAAAATAACAATAAAAAAAAAATCAATCGTTTATTTGATATAGAAACACATTTTCATCAATTTTATCATGTTACAATAACTCAATTAATGCATCTCTGAGAACTTATATTTTAAATAAAAACCTTTTTCATTGTATCGATTTAATCTTCTAATATTATTTTGAAATTTTAAGGTTCATTCTCCATGCTCAATATCCCATTAAATAAATAAATAATTATTAAATAGAAAATCATGATAACCAAATAAAAAAAATTATTTTTTAAAAAAAAACCTTCTTATAATGAGAATATAAGATTAAATAATGTACGATTACGTCTAGGTTTTGTACGGTCCCGCATGTTGTACGGCCGGTTGCGTGTCATTTTAACATCTAATTAGTTGAACTGTCAGCTTTTTTATAGATTTTTTTTTTTACATATATAAGACAAAAATATGGGTTATCTTTTACTAATTTTTAAGTAATTTATTACTCTCTATATTCAATGTATTTTAAAACTTCAATAAAAACTTTGCACGTTACTTCAATTTTTCTCTTTTGAGTTGGAGAAAGAAAGAGACAAGACTCCTTCCATTTTTTTTATATTCATTTTATATTATTATAATTATTATTATGACTAAGATGACCATAGTTTTCTCCCGTCTTCCTGTTAAGATATTTTTAACATTATATAACAAAATATTTGATGTTTAACTCTGTATTTATGACTACAAATTTCATATTTCTATTTGTATGATTAGGGTAGAATTATTTTTACATTAGCAGGAGTTATTTTAGTTGGTGATTACTTAGATTATTTAAATACCTATCTTTTAATAAGACTCTAAGTACTTTATTCCATATGAGTTTAGAGTTTGTATTTTTAGAAAATTAATATATTAAAATCATGAAAAAATTTATTTTCTATTGATATGAAAATTGAATAAATAAAAAAGACAAAATATACCAATTATATGTAAAGGGAAAACAAAGTCATATGAAGAATTAAATAAAAATACCAATTACATAAAATTAAATTAAATATATTGAAAACAGAAGAGTAAAAAATTAATATGAAAATAAAGTACACAAAATATGGCTTTCAATAAAGAAAAATTCCCTGAGACTGAAGAAATCAAGTCACATGATTTGATGGATATTAAACAATTTGGAGAACTCTTGATTAAAAAACACACTTATAAATGGTCTTTACAAGTAAGCTTTCTTTTTTATACAATTATAAATGGTTTTCCACTTATTTATTGAATTAATGAGTAATTGCTTAAGAAATTATCCATCATGCTTTGCATTTCCACATCTTTGCTCATTGCTCCTTTTTATTCAAATAATATTTCTTTTTAAATTGGAAGTAATTTCATATATATATATTTATTATGTAATGTCATCAATATATATATATATATATATGGACTCAATAATCATGATTAGTACTATATTGTTGAGATGGAGTATTCATTCATAATACTTTTCTATGTAGTTGTCTTTCATTTTGTCATTTTGAGTACGAAGCTTCGTTGTTGATGTTATTATAAAAAATATAAATAATGTGGTTTACCTACCTTTGATTACAAACATAATATTCAAAAACATGGTTCTTATATTTTATATAAACATAATTTTAATAGTTGAGCTTAGAAAGGTTGGTAAGAAAAAACATAAAATGCATTGCTTTTATAGCTTGATTGGTTGAATAGAAAACGCTCAAAAGGAAATAAAAATAAAAATTCAACCGGTATTTTTGTATGATCAATGTTTTCCAAAACTAGAAGTTATTATATTGGAAACTTTTTCCCATTAAAGATCTAAGACAAAACATTGATGATGTGGCCATTTAGCAACTGGTTCATAATATATCCTTGATTAAAAAATATTGATCAACGTGGCCAAGTTCATCTTTTCCTCATTAAAAACTAATACTAATATATGATTATTGAAACATTAATGTAACCATATTTAGATATCTCCAAAGAACTTTTATAATCTATAATGCTTGCTACGAAATCTCATTATTTATGTTAATTAAAGTTTGTATGTCCTTCTAATGGCTTTTTCCCTTCTTAAGTATGATTTGGCTACATGTGCTTTTTAATTAATAATAATAATAATAAATTATTTTTTAATCATTGATATTAGTTCTTCTGATATTTCTTTATACTTTTTAGTCTTTTAATAATTATAATCTATTCAAACTTTCGTGATATTGGTAGTTTTTAAAATATAAAAAATACAGCCTCTCATTATTACCAATTTGATTTAGATTAGCCCTGCTCAAGTGAGCAACACTTAGGAACAATCATTATTTCAATTGATTTAGATTTCAAAATAAAGAAAGGCGTGTTAAAGTTAAAGATATGATTTAAGACTATTTAGGGATTTTGAAACGTTTGGAGGGATTTATGTAATGGTATTATTTTTCTCTAATGATAATGATAAGTATGTAGACAATTAAATAATTAATGAGTGGGGGAGTAGAAAAAGAAGCACTTGCTTGCAAGGTGAAAGGCAGAAAGTAGGTACAATTGCATAAATAATGTAAAAGAAATAAATCAAAAGAAAAAAGGAATGAGGTAAGCCAAATATTGAATCTTGGAAGAGTCATACCAACTCAAAGAAATTTTTGTCTATGTTGTTAGGTCATGTCTTCTCAATTCAAGAGAGCCAAGATGATGGTGAAAGCTACTATTCAATTATACTAAAAAGAAAAAAAAAATATTTATATCTATGCATAATATATATATATATATAAGAAGGTTGTCTTGTTGTATTATATATATAAGAAGGTTGTCTTATTGTATTTGTGACACCCATAAATATCATGTTGTTGTCGTTGTGGTGGTTAGGATACTGTCTTTATCATTATCATTATCATTATCATTATTATTATTTTTTAATAAAATATGAATAAATCATGCTAAGAGTATACACACATGTGGAGTTATTATCTTAATATATTAGTGCCTTCATCTTATTTAATCTGAGATTCAAATCCATCTCGATAAAAACATAAATATTTTACACACAAAATACAATATTAATAAACTAAAAAATCGTTAATGATATGTTTTATTTTTATGTGTGTATATATATATACACACGTGAAAATATATGTGAAAAAATTGATTTTAGTTTTGTTTTCATGAAATCATATTCTCAATCTATTTTTGTATTTTTAAATATACAGATACAAACATTGAAAATATAAATGAGGGGTGTCATGCAATGCATGTTTACTATGAAAAATATATATACAACTTTGGTCCCTTTCCACACTTTATTAAATTGTATAGGAATTGTAAATTTATGTAGATATACCTAAAAAGCACTATACAAGGAACATGATACATATGGCTTGTAATCTAGCTGGTTAGAATTTTTTAATATATATGTATGTATATATAAATATTCTTATATGATCTTATAGACACTTAAGACAGCTAATCAAGGATGGCATTAATCTTATATATATATATATATATTTAATGTTGAATTATAAAATATTGTTTTCTTTTTCTTTTTCTTTTTTTAATTTGCATGGTGGCAGTGATGCATAAAATAAATCAAAAGCATGTGAAGATGCAAAAGTTTTCTACCTGGTTTATATCACAAAAATGACGCACATGATATGTTTTCCAAACAAAAGTCCAATCAAAATCTAGTTTTTTTCAAAAAAACATAGATAAAAATATTATCTAAATTAGGTGAGAAGTTGGCTAGAAATATAAATATATGCACATTTTGAGTATATTTGAAGAAATGGAAATGCTACCAATATATATATATATATACATATAATTATTATTATTATTTTTTTGCTTGGAATTCACGATCACAAATTAATGGTGGGTAGACTTGAAAATAAAAATAGTAAAACTTTTTATGACAGAGTTTTATTAAAGCAATATATTTAATGCTTTTATTAATCAGGTTAAGTTTAAAAATAAAAAATAAAAAAGGCAAAAAATGGAATATAAGAAAATTTGAAACAGATCAAGGATGCGGAAAGGTGCAAATAGAGAGAATCAAAATTTGAGGCATAACATGATGGACTGCCACAAATTTGTGATGCTCCACATCATCAAGCCTTGCAATCATTCTTAATTTCATTTTCATCATCTTGCAAGCATGCACGTCAAGATTGGAATCAAAATAATTCAAATCATCATATTCCTTTTTTATCTCATTTATTAATTAATATTATTATTATTATTATTATTATTATGTTGATATTATCACAGCAATGTAAATTAAGTCAATGAATAATGAGCTGATAAGTGACTTTTTTTATGAATGAAAACGATTTATAAATAGATCGAAAACCCTTGGATATAGCAGATATGTATGAAATGGGGAAAAATAATATAGAATCCCGGGATGAGCTAGATATATGAGCGATCAGAGACGAATGACTGTTGGGCGGGAAGATTTGAGCACTATGGCTCCCTTTTACGACTTTGATGTTATCTTGATCGAGGCTTTATCCAATGGTTGACAATTAAGTCAAGTTTAGTTAAACCATTTTTAACTCAAATTATAGTAACAACAGTGATGATAATGATTTGTCAGTTTGAAAATGATATATCATAATTTTTAATTAAATTTTCATTTATAATCAAACTTACACTAAAAGAAACAAAGATTTATTTATTTATTTAAAAATAAAAATTCATAATTTAAAAATCTATGGGATCAAAATGTAGCATGAGTCATCGATCTATTCATCAGTATATATTCCCAGAGATATATATAGACTGAAAATTGGGATTTATTTAAAAAAGAAGAAGAATAGTGAAGAATATATATATGCATGGAATTAAAAGAAGAGATGAGGGAGAGAGTGGTCCATGACCATGATGAATGAAACACTAGCGCATCTCTAAAAGAGAATAAAAAGCGGTGAGGAAAAGACAACGACAAATTTGTTTGCCATCAGGATTTTCTTTATCTTTTTTTTCTAAAGAGTAAAGACACACAAAAACGCAACGAATCCAATCACAAAGATTTATATACTCATCATAAACCTTTTTGAAATCTTCTTCTTGAGAAAATATCAAAATAGAAAAGAACTTAAAAGGAAAGAAAGGGAAAAAGGCAAGTGTGGTTTAATAACGTGGTCATCTACTGTAGAAAATAGCACGGAAAAGAGGAGAATGAATGAAAGGAGAAGATTATTATGTTTGATTCTTATTTTTATCTTTTTAAAATCACTTTTTTCCGTGAAGAATGAATGAAAGAGAAGATTATTAAGTTTGCTCTTATTTTTTATCTTTATAAAATCACTTTTTTTTTCCGTGGAGAATGAATGAAAGAGAAGATTATTAAGTTTGCTCTTATTTTTTATCTTTATAAAATCACTTTTTTTTTCCGTGGAGAATGAATGAAAGAGATCACTTTCTTTCCCCTCTCCAGCTCCATTTCTTTATTTTCTCGATCACATGCAACTTTAGTTTCACATGCTCTCTTTATTTTGGGGGTTTTTGTTATTTATTTTATTATTAATTTATTTTTTTAGAAATACGACAAACATTGCGTACACTCTGTGACATAAAATTTGAATTATAAACCTGAACTCACAATTAAAAACTCATTATTACTCTATGTTTAATAAAATTTATCACATTAATATTTTTTACATGAGACCAATGTCAATGGGTTATACACATTTTTGACCTTAATTTTGTTTTGGTGTGTCTTCCATACTTTCATTTATTTTTTCTATATATTATCGTTAATTTTCTTCAATTATTCTGGTGGTAATAAGTCTAGTCTACAAACCACACTTTACCACAACACCTTCATATCTCTGAGTGTATACTGTAAAATTTTATCACTGATCTGATAAACAATGCATTTGTTGTATTGGTTTATGACAATATAGATTCAGCCCTTTTAAAGAATCTGGTACGGAAGATTTAAACAACAATCCAAAGTAACGCTTCTACAACATCAGATCATCATGACAGACAAAAGTGGGCAAAGTAACATGATAAAAGCTTTTAAATTATCTCAATAATATAAAGCAAGCTATGTATTGAACAAACCTTATTGGCAAAACATAAACCTAACAGTTGACTAGTTTTAACACGTCTGCGCCAGAAAAGCATCCACATCATATCTGATTTGAAACCCATAACATATGTAAAGAAAAATGGAAGAGAGCAATAAAAGGAAAAGGAAAAAGAGAAAAAGTACGGTACACTTTGCTGCTTCATATCAAAACTTCAAGAATGTCTAAATGTCAAATGTTAAAAGGGTGGGTTCTTAATGGAGCTCTAATTAAATAAATCCTCATGAAAGTCACACTTGAGCAGAAAGATTCATGAGGAATTAATATGCCCAACCTTAACCCAGCTGCCCGAGAAGAAATAAGTCTTCCACAAAAATCAAACCTCAAATTTGTGGAAGCATCTGAAGATTTATTTATTATAATTTTAAATCATTTGCCATTGCCAGTGCCGTTCTTATGAAAACGCCAGAGATTAACCAAACGCTCAAGAACTCCAGCACTTTTTGAGAAGTAGCCGGAGAAGCCTTGTGGGATAGACGGTGGTGGGAAATCCTCAGCTGGCATGGCAAAAGCACGAATCATCTTTTCCATCTTCTCCAAAGTGAGATATGATCCCACTTCTTGCAACCTCTCTGGTCCCATTATGGGTAATGTGTGCTCTTGATGCAGCAAAGTAGCTTCACTGTCATTATTCTGTCAGAAATACAATTACATTTTTTGAAGCGAAGGGCTCTATGAAGGGTATGTTCTTTTCACAGACTGAAAAACTTAAATTAAGACTGCGCATTTATCTGTGTGACTAGAATACAAGTAAAACTAAGTACCTCAAGAGGACTTAAATCTGCACCGCGGCTAAATGTCATCTCTATGCGGAACCTCTTTGGATCTTCTAGAGGCACCTGCATTTGCTGATATTAGGAAAAGAGCAATTTGTTGATACTTAAATGTATCATGGATAGACAAATCACACTGAAGATGTAGTTTACTAGCATTATCTCCTAAGCTAAATCATGCATACTTGCCAATGATTTCAGTTGGTTACAGTAGGCAGACATTTACAAGCCAAGAAGGTAAATAAATTCTACAAATAGTATGATTGCGACAAAGTACAAAGAAGGCAAGCAAGATACAGATCCCTAAACAACAGCACTGGCCCCTGAAAAGCTAAAGAGTATCCCATATGGCATATATCTAGGACACCAAATTTAGGATTGATTATTGCATTACATAACTTTTCTTCTTTCTTTCTTTAAACTAGCAACTAATTTGTGTGGATTTGCTTACCTCTGTATTTTCAAACATTCTGAGGACAATATAACTCATGTAGTCAAGTTCTCTTGTTTTGAATAACCTTTCCAAAGCACTATTACAGACAAGGCTCTCCTCTCCCTGAAGGGATTCATCCATATTACAATAGCGAAGCACATTCATCAAAGAGTGGATATGAGATTCCTGCAATTAACAGAGTAATGGTTGGAATATTGATATTTGATTACAAAAAGATGTATAACTGAGAAAGACGAACAAGTCATGGTGCAATGGCAAAGGAAATTTACAGTCCACAACTTAAGTAATAAAAGATAAATAAAAAACATACTGATGTAAAGTAAAGCCTTGTCCGAACATGCCGCTCTGGTGTTTTTACATTTGCATACCTGAAAAAAAAAACAGAAGAAGTAAAAAATCAAATAATGTTCTGCAGGAAAAATTAAAGATAGAAAACAAAAATACAGGTGCCAGTTACTTTGGATCTAATCGGTATTTTATTTCCTTATCATCATCGTCATCTTGATCTATTGACTTTTCACTAGTAAAACTAGATCTCCTGGTATCTTCAATCTTATTCAGAGGCCTTGGTTGGTGATCTGTCTCCTCCTTCCTTGGATTTGAGGGCATTGAACTTTTATCTTGATTGGCCTTCAGCTCAGCAACACTAATTGCTTCCTCCCTAGTGTTGCGCAAATCAATCAAAATCTTCCCCAACAAACGTCGCGCAATCTGAAGTGACCCATACCAAAACAAAAAAGTAGATAAAAGCAATTTCTGTAGCGCATTGTGTTTCAGCAACATGGTTATCAGATAATTACTAGCCATTGTTAGTGTATGGAAGCCTGCTTGATTACATTTTAAAACCAGAAATGGACCATGCTTCATAAAAGAAAAGATATTTCCAAGAGACAAAATAGGAACTAACAACTAATCCAATGTATCATGGTGATGGAACAAAAGGCCAAGGATACTGCTGCACAAATAAAGGGCGAAATAGAGAAGATCCATAGAATTTGAAAGAAAAATTAGGGCCTCTCACATCATTAAGCCATATAAGCATCTCTATTCGCCAATATTAGAAATCAAATGTCCATTTAGAATTTTGGATATCAAAGGAAACTATACCTTTGATCCAATTTTAAGTTTTTGCTCTGGATTAATTCCATACTCGTTGGGAATAACACCATCTGCAAGCAACTGAAAAACACAAAGAGTTTAGACAATTAACCGCATATGTAGGTTTGACTAAGAAAATAAACTGTATGCATGTATCACATTCTAAAATTGGAGGCTAAAAGAGAAACAAGAATAAGCAAAGTACAATCTTTTGTTTTCAAAGGACCTGGCCAATAATGCATAACATAAAGAATTGTAGCATTGTTATTTTGGTACCTGGGCAACTTTGAAAAGCTCATCCAGACCTTCAAGGTTTAGATGAGCATTGTGTAGAAGGTCATACCTGAGACAAAGAAAAGGAAAAGAAATAGCACAACTAGACATTAAATATAATAAGAAAATATTGAGCAAGACTTCATTTCAAACTCTTAGGTGGGTGTTGGTGGAAGTGGAATGAGGTACTAGGCACTTCATTCCACAATTACGTCCTTAATATACATCACACTTCCATAACCAGCACAATTTGGTTTGGAAATTTTCAGGCCATAGCTTCTATTTGGGGTAAACTGCCAGGTTTCTTAAATTTTTCCTTTAGATGTATATAGGTAAAGCATTGTGGCAAAGGGAAGTTCTGCAAATGCTCAAGTTGGAAGATAATTGACAGTTCATCAAGCAACAAAAGAGTTGAGAGATCTCACTTGCAAGAATCATAAACATCCGGAATTTGTGTTATATCGAACCGGCTGCATCGGAAAAATGAATTTAATATAAATTCCAGTAACTTGGTGGTAACCATAAGAGAAGTGACAAAGTCACAAAAGAACTATGATAGTCCAAGTGCAATTGAAAGATGCATGCAAGCGAAAGCTTATAATCAGTAAAATTCTAAAACTTCAATGAAGCTGAAGAATAGTCAACATACCCTTTACGTTCATTATACAGGTCCCTCTCTAGTTTCTTCCAGCGAGCAAACATTAAAAGAAAGCCCTCACTACCACAAGGTAACCCTGCAGCAATACGAGCTATGTCAATTGTTGTTTTCCCTAAAGCTTTTGCTTGATCATAGGGAGGCAACACAGCATAAGAGCTTTTCATTGCAAGTTTCTCATCTTCATCAGCAGCAAGTAGTTTTACTTGTGCGGTTATCTTCTTTGTCAGATTGACCTATTCACGAAAAGCAAATCTTTACAAGTAAATGATGAGATTCATGTTCATCTAGATCATTCAGCGTAAAAGCAACATGGCATCCCACAATATTGACATGGGAAAGGAAAGATCTTAGCGTAGGGGGGAGTATAAGAAAGAAGAATGCTGTGATCAGTGATCACCAGTTTAGGAAGAAACTCAGAAGCATTTGGGGGAAGGCCAGCACCATCAACCATCCATGGGAATTGCTCAGATCCATTGCTATGCAATACCTTGCCCTCAGAAGTTATAATTTCATGCAACCTAGCCTGAAAGTTCACTTAGACATCAATAATACTAGGGGGAAAGACAAAAACATTATCAAGTGACAGTCATGCATTAAAATTTGTTGATGACTGAACTCAAATGGATTATAATACCACAAATTTGATAATTAATGAACTTTGTGAAAGGATCAAAATTACATCTAACAAGCGACACCAATGGTACTGTCTTAGCAAGTTGACATATTTGGCCAATGAATGGGCAGACATTTTAGCCAAGTAAATGGTGCATGACACTTTGCATCAGGTTCCACAACCATAAACCAGAAAAATTCTTATCAAATCTATCAAATGCATGCTCTTTGTAGTCTTGTGCCATTGATTTCGGCCAAAAGTCACAGGATTGGACTTCAAACCAGCAAACTTATAATTATGGTTATTTTCACATCTAAACTTTCACTACCTGAATGGGATAGTTGTCCGCAAACAACATTTCCCCATAATGAGCTCAGGGAACGTAACAATGCCCTCACAAAATCTCATCTGCATATTGATAATGAGGGAATTAAGGGTTTCAACCTTTTTACATTTGTAGAAGTCACTTTACTTGGATTAAATAACAAGTTCCAGGTGGAAATTTTTTAGTTATATTGATAGTATAAAGCCATATGTAAGCAAACCTTTGCTTCTTCCATTTCAATACTAGCATTCTCAAGTCCATCCAACATAGAAGAGTCTTTACTGACAAGGGAAACCTGATGAAGACAGAAAAATCAACTAAAATTTATCCGCTATGAGTTATTATTACAAGGAGCAAATCCAGATAAATACCAGGATTGGAGTTAATTGTCCCTCCAAATCAAGGAGGCCTTTGGCAAAAGCTGCAGCAGACATCTGACAATATAGAAATCAATAAATGCCTACCCATAGAATCCTTTCCAAATTAAGCAATGCATCATCTGAAATCCTAACAGTAAAAACAGAAATTCAAGGGAAATATTGATAGCTTATCCAACAGTATTTATACACCTGAACACGCCCTTCATCTGAACTGTATATCTTTAAGTCATGCCGGTAAGTACTATGAAGACGAAGCAAGCCAGTGCCTTCACCTGAGAAAGAATAAATTTAATAGAAACTTAGAATTTCACATAAAATTAGTGGAGACCCATTAATATGATGCAAAAAACTTAGTAAACATGATGTCTATGCCATACCTACAAAGCTTAAACCTGAAACCAATGCAGCATCCAGGTTTAATATAAAAACATAGGGTGCTAAAGTTCTTGTACACAGTTACCACTGAAGTATGCATTGTGCTCACAATTTCTAATTTTAAAAGACGTAATGCCAATTGGTTGAGTTATTTAACTACCATACACCAGATAAGAAACATTAATTCAGCTATTTTTATACGATCACTCTGCAGGCCAGAAGATCGATAAACAAAATAGAATTCTGCTTAAACAAGCAGTCAATGAATGAGGAATATCCTGAGAAAACAAAATTTTTATTCTGGAGCGATCAAAACACAACAATCTTACAGAATGCCCAGAGGAATTTTACCTGGATACATATTGTTCCTGAAATATCTTCCTAACTCTTCTGCCTGCGAGAGAAAAGATACCACCTCTTAAACAACAATCACTAGTTACCAACTGAAAATGTCAGATTTCACAATCAATTAACAGATTTACATAGAGCAGTTCAATGATTAACATCTTTAGTAGATGTGGGTATTCAGAATCTTCCAACAGAACTTTGCTTCATGTTAGTTTTATAAGTAAACCTGTATATAGTAGCTACTGGACATTCATCACTCAGAAAAATAGATCAGTTGGGAAGGAAATATCTTCCTAATTCTTCTGCCTGGAAGATAAAAGAAACCACCTCTTCAAAAACAACCACTAGTTGCCAACAATCATATTTCACAAGCAATTTACAGATTAAATAAAAAATTTTAATATCTAGCAGATGAAGTCAGTAAGGGTTTCCTGCAGCCTCCAAGAAAAATGATGCCTTAATGTTAGTGTTGCTAGTGACCACATGCTACAGTAGGCATGGCACATTCATAGCTAAACAATATTGTTGAGATAGGAAGGAAGCAACTGACAAACAAAAAAGGAAGAAGAATTACCTGCTTTCTTCCAGCATGGGTAAGAACACCTCCATATTTGAGAACCATCAAAGCCTCAACTGGGCGTTCTTCCTCGCCATCACCATTACTTTTTGAAACTTTAACCCATTTAAGTGGCTTCAGTTGCACCTTCCTGTATATACCTGAAAAATGCCCACCCTGCACAACGTCATCGAATTTCAATTCCATCAGCAAAATATCAAAAACATATTTATAATAAATCATTCAGGAGACATGAAACAAGCTCTTAGGAAGAAAAACAATAACAAATAACTCCTATTTTTTGCAACATTGTATAAGAGTCTCAATTCTGAAATTTATAGAATAAGCATAAAGGAGTATAGTTTGTTAGAGATGGTCCCAGTGCTTGATAGGACATCTCCTTTTATTTGACAGTATAGATGCTTTTTCTCCATCATTCTTAAAATGTCTATTGAGGCAATTAATGAGTACAAAATACATAAAGTAGGCCACATAAGCAGCATTTAGTTCAGTGAGGAATATCCCTTCCCATGAAGTGATGCTTTCAATATATATCCTATTTGAGAATTGCAGTCCTACATTTCTCACTTCATAAAGCAGGTGTTAGGGATAAAATGATATAACCAATATTGCAATATTTCTACATTTATGATTGCACATGACTGTGATCATTAAAATAAAATAAAAAAATTTAAAAAGAAGCTCCTATACAACATTCAGTACCAGGGAAGAAAGAAGCAAGCAATATTCATAATCAGTATCACTTGCTCTAATTCTAAAGAACATGAAAATAACTAATGTTTGGTATTTCTGAGATGCAGGATAACGTTAGTAGGTAATCTTGTATCCTGTAATGAAGGAATGCAACAACAGATGAGCATAAAAAATTTACAGATAACTGTCAGATACAGATCCTTGGCCATTTTATATGACTTCGCATTATGATGGTTGCAACATATCTAGGCATTAGGCTGACTTTAGATGACATAATACCTCCTCAAGCACAGCTTTCACTTGACGAAGCTTCTCAGCATGCTCTAGTTCTTCTGCATCACTATCACTTTCACGACCAGACCTGAAAAAGCATAGAGTTTAATATTTAACATGAGATAACAAAGCTGATGTAACTCAAGGGAGTCTTCCAGCGCATAAATGCATACAGAGGCAATATACATCATGTTTCACTTGATAATCCAATCTATAGTTTTTAAGATAGTACTGATCGAAATAATAAAGTGGGCCCTCTGAAAATGTATATATAACCGCAGTAAGAAAACAAGGAGAATTTAGTTGTAGAATCAGTTAAATACCTAGAGCGAGGGACAAGTATTCGTGTAGCATCTAGTAGGTCTTGCAGCTGAACAGCACTTTTTAGCTTTGTCTAAAGATTGACACCATAAACTATTAATTGTTGAAGATTGATCAACAGCAAGGAAATAGTGCATGAGCATGTCTTCGTAAACAAATCGCAAGTTTCAAAGAAAGGGACCTCAGCTCTTGCCCTCCACCATTGTATTTCAGCATTAAATTCAACAGTTTCTCTTCTGTCACTTTCAACTTCACCTTTTGCTTCGGTGTCCGATCGCCACTTAGAATTACCATATACAACAGTAAGAGATCATAATCTGTGAATATAAATATATAAACGGAGCTGGAAAATAGTCCTCACTGACGAATGATTGCAATAACACAGCGCAACTCCTCTGACTGCCCAAACGTGCCAATAATCCCACTTCCCTGTCGTGTTAGCCCCTCTGTAGGTTGGACTGGTTCATTAACTTTCCATGGAAGATTTGGAGGGATGCTAGATGAAAGATGGGGGGCTTTAGCATCAAGAAACATCTTCCTCAATACACAAGCTGCATCATCATAGTACCTATAAGTCAAAAAAATCTCCCTCAGAAATGAAATTTACAGAAAATTTATCTTTGTGATATTGGGTCTCCATATTGCCAATGAATCTAAATACATAATAACATAATTACTTGTGTGAATTCTTTACGAAACTCCACCCATTCACATCGCATACATAAGACCTTCCTTCACATCGTAAAAGGTCAAAACCACACACCTGCAGAAAAAACAAAGTAAAATAGAGGCACCAGCCATAACATCAGCTTCAAACATCCAAGCAAAGTGAAATACTAAGAAATATTATCATCCAAGGCGGTTAGACACTTCCAGAAGGGATATTTCCAAGCATATCATCCAAAGGATAAAATGCCTGTCAGGTTGGAAAATAGATGACTTTATTAGCTAATGGTCTATTTCCTTTTCAGACTATCAAGGTTAGGCTAAAAACAGAAAACTATTATTTATCTGAATCTACAGCAAAGAAGTCCCTACTCTGTAGCTGGAATAGCTTGATACAAGCAAAGTTCATCAATGCAAAACCCTTTATTTCATATGAAATTAGAAAACAAAGTCATCACCATCACAAATTTCAAAGACAATGATAGATGGTGGTGATAAATAATTCAAGAGTTCACTCAAGGAGAAAAAAATCCTTCGTTAGGGATGGGACTAAATTCAATCAGAGGGAACAAGCAATTATCACCACAACTGATGGCTTATTTCTAATTGCAATTATCTGTTAGACCATTCATACAACAAACGAATAAATTTAGGTGCCCAACTAAGCACTGCATTAGTAATTTATTAAATAGATTGATAATTAGATGAACTAAAAGAAGTGAAATGAACATTCATAAAAAAGTAGTTGACAGGTTTGTGTAGTTCATTGTCAGGGAAGATAAATAAACTGTAAAATCATTGTGGCAGACTCATAACAATAATATAAAATGGATACAGAAATAAAGTGATAGACAATTGTACCAGCTGCTGAAATGCAATACAGACATCCCTTGCAATTTGTTTTTCAGTGGGAGTTAACAAGACAGGATACCTGACCTGCAAAAATACTCTTCATGAATAAAAAACATGTAAATCAACAAAGCATGTCGCTGAAGAAGATCACAAGCACAAGAGGCCAAGTAGTAATATCTAAAATTATTATTAATTGATAGGCAGCTTACTTCTTTCCCATTAGTATTCCTCATGACAACACCATCAACAACTGGTGACTTTCGTGCTTCAGCATGTGCATATTCTGGACCAACAGTATAAACCTGTTGAAACAAAGGCCCGGATTTACTTATTTTTCGTATGCATGCTATAAAAGTGCAATTAGAAGAGAAATTATGCACCCGCACGATGGAAGAGACACTTGTAATTTCAATGAACAAAAATAGTTTTGCAAGAAAAAGTTGGTGAAGAATGGATGGTGTGCCCCTAATATCATAGAAAGAAATATTTCGAACAAGGTCGAAGGTGAGGAAATTTATCATTCAAGCTCTTTAAAGCATGTCTCACATGAATTTAATTCACAGAGCAACAAATAAGTTGAATTTACAACTCTATTGACTAAGAACTTTAAGATATTTATGAATTTTAAGGACTTCTTCACAAAAGAATTGTGTTTAGATCAGCTGTTGAGAATCTAGATACTACAAGATCTAAAACAATCCCTTAGCTAATCAGCTCCGTCTTTTAAATCCAAACTATAAAGAAGTAATTGAAACACAAAATAGGTAACCTTGACATCTGTTCCCCCCGTAGGCATGAACTCCTCATAAATATAAGAGCCTTCACGTCTCACTCTTCGAACCTCTGGATGGAACTCACTTGACCTATTTCCTACCTGTAAAGAGCCAGTCTCAAAAACCTCACAGCATTAAGAGAAAGTACATAGCATAGATTCAACCAAACATGGATCAGTATTTACCTAGGAAGCACATATACCAACACCTAATACACTATACACTCTATGATATGATACAATGACACATCATTTCTAAAAAATTAGGACACAACACATTAGAAATATGCTGCACACATGTCCTAGCATGTCCAAAATTAAATAAATAAATAAATAAATAAATAAAGGATACTCCAATACGCGTCCTACACCTGTACATAAGCCTTTGAGCAGTGACGGATCTTCATAAGTATTTACACTACCATTATTTGGATTTACAAAATTGAATATCCTTGAAAGCATTATAATTTATACTCCCTCAGTTCCTTTTTACTAGTCACATTTTGGAGCTTTTCTTTGTTCTTTCTACTTGTCCATTAAAAATTTTGTACAACATTAAATATTGTTTTTCTAATTTATCCTTAATATTTAATGTACTTCTACAATTTCCAATAAATTATATTCAACTATACATTTTTCCAAAGCATATTTTAAATGGTAATATTGGAAAGTTGATATAATTTTTATAAAATTTTAGGTTACCAATTAACTTCAACCAATTTTTCTTAATCAGTGTGAATTAGGTAAAATTGACAAGTAAAAAGGAACGGAGGAAGTATCTGATTTTAAAAATAAATCAAATGCATGTGCACCAATCATCAAATTCAGCAACTAGCAGCTGTTAGCACGAAATGATAAGAATTTCAAGACATTAATGTAACTTCAAAACCTGGCATAAATCATTTTGAATTTTGCTAGACAATTACAAGCATGTGTTTACAAACAACATCCAATATAGTCAAACAATGTCAGGATGACAGAACCAGAGTGCAATTCTTAATTATGATTCTATTTTCAAGAACACCAGGCTTTTCAAAATCTCAGTTCAACATTATCACATATTCCCCAACTAGTCATGATAGAATGTCAATTGCTTCAAGCAAAGAACAAAGGTTCAATCTAAGGTACAGCCCCGACAAATTATCAGAACAGTTCACCTACATATGCAAGTGACTATGGTCATCCAAAAGTCGAATAGATAAAAGGCTATATAATGATATAAAAATAACCATGTCTAAGCTATCGTGTTACCTTCCGAAACAATTCTTTCATGCCTCCACCAGCAGAACTAGGATAGTATATCATTATACTGTGATCATCTCCTAAAATAAATAAGGTCGATAGTCACATCAATATCAAGAGAAAATAGTGATGCTTTACGGAATTAAAAAATATGGAAAAATTAGCCACCTTGATGAAGTATAATCACATCACTTAAAAATGCCAAACAAAAAAATTTTCATTGCCTATAGCCACAATGTGCTAGTTGAAGATAGTCTATGCAAGAAAGTTGTTCTCTACTTGCATATAATTAAGAGAAAAGGGCTTAAAAGTTTTAGTAAAAAGTACTAGGTACTGAAGACATTATTTTTCTCAAATGCTCATAGGAGTCAATTACAGATGAAGTATCTCAAAAAAGCAAGCATTGCCGAGCAAATAGAATCAGTAATTCTCAACAAAAACTTGCCAAAGAAAATGAAAACTATGCAGGACTGTGAATAGTCAATGGTATACATCATTTTGTACTGGAAAAATGTAAGTTTTGAAAGGCAGAAAAATATTAGGATCCTTGAAATTAGTGTTGCAGCTTTCACTACGTAAATGTATGTTATGTATTGCATAAAATGATCAACTGAACCCAATTTTGACAAGATCTCATTATAATATTTCTCCTTCAGCTATTTCCCTTGACTTTGCATTGCTTAATTGTCTCACATTGATCTCTAATTATAATTTCTACCATGTCAAATAGAAGATGGCCTTACAATTAGTTTTTCAAGAAATAAACTACTCTGAAAGCCCAATTTGACATCATTTGCCTAGAAAATGGAAGGAAAAGGGAAAGGAAAAAAAGACAACATCAACATAAGGATTGTGGAATAAGTTAAACTAAAGCACCAAGAAAAATATCACAATTCTTTGAACTTTGTATCAAATAAATATTTTTACGAAATATAATCACACTGAAAACATAACAACTACCACATAAGCATTATTGTTCCCTTGCACTATATTTAAGCTATAGTCTCACCATCAATAGGTTTCTCCACAAACGGTTTCCAAAAGCGCTTCCCATGAACCTCAACAAAATCTTCTTGCTCAACAAAGTATTCCAGTTCTTGATAAGGGTATTCTCTATTTACAAGAGCATAATTTGGCACAGGAACTCCAAACATATCAAGACGCTTGAGCACAAGATAATATGATTAGGTTAAGCATAAATCATAATCACAAAAAATAGATAAAAAGGAAAATTAATAAACATAACAAAACAAGGGAACTATTCATGGCTAGAAGGCAGGTTAATTTTTCACAGCTAAAGTGGATGGATGGCTGCCTGTGCAAAAGCACCAGAAATATATATATATATATATATAGAGAGAGAGAGAGAGAGAGACATAGATATAGCTATATAACCCATATGTTGATCTAAGCATATAGTCAACTTCACAACCTCATTTCTTACAAGTTAGGACGATGTCCACAGTTCGGTTTTATGGGTTTTATATAAGCATTCAAACCCTTTTCATTAAGACCATAATTCATAAATTAAATCATCAATATTTCAAGTCACGCTGAACAAGAACTTGAAACATCTCCAATGCGTAAAAATCAGCATACGCCACATCCTCCTCTTAATATCTCAAATGGGGTATGAATACCAAGAATGTATTAACTTAATAAGCAATATGTACCATCATCAGCATCATTGTTTATTCACTATTTGTAAGTCTCATTTTCAGTTTTTCCGGCCTAAAGCATGACAACAAACAATTGATTCAGTTTACGCTAGTGCATGGGTTCCAAAAGATTCATGGATACACTCTGTATCTATTTATCAGAAGAATATACTCTTTTCCTGAACACTCAATGGTGATAATGTCCCATATTAGAATTGCGCGTCACATGTTGCAACTGGTCAAATAAGCATTTCAGAGTCCTTGCATATTTGTAGATTTTTCATGGTAAACCAACAATCAAACAAAATAAAGTCATCTTAGTCGAATAGAAAAGAAAATCATGACTTACTAAAACAGAATTAGTGTTACCTGTCTAAAATATGACAAACAACACTTCACATTCAACCATTGATCATGTGGGAAACAAAGTATTTGCAGATCATATATTTACTTGAACACAAATTATTCACAATTTTGCAAAGATATAGCTGCACATTGCCATTCTGACGTGGACAGCATCAAAGAGTAAGCAAAAGTCAAACAATCTAACAAGCAAAAACCAAGAATCATATAAACAATCAACTATAAATGTAGCATAACACAAGATCTAAATGTGAACGAAATACCTCATAAACCTTCCTTCGATCATGGAGAAGATGTTGCGGTTCCAACTCATTCACCAAGAATGGCCTAAACAATATATGGTATGTTTGCTGTTAATGATATATGTCTTCTGTGAATCATAGCTTAGGTTAGAGGACTTCACATACTCAAATAATCAAAAGAAAATCACTCAGAAAAGTGTCCCCATGCTAAAATAGACAGCTTCTTTGTGTAATCAGAAAATCAGATGAACTAGATTACACAAAGGTTCAAGACTCATCAAAATTACATGATCATAAAATATAAAAAAGCATCTCACTTTCTTAGAGCAGCATATTCCTCAGCCTTCTCGAGTGGGTATCCCGTTGAATAGAAGGCAATCAGGCAATCACATATCGGCCAGCTGAGATGTCAACAGATATAGTAAAAAAGACAATATAACAAATATAGAATTAAGTAAACTGTATCAGACTAGCACGCAAAAGGTAACAGAAGTAGTAATGGACTCTGGTATCTAACAAGTTGTGTCCACTGTTAGATTTTGAACATTGACTCACGCCGTATGAAGCAATACTCTAACCATTGAGTTGTGTAGGTCTTTCAAGTGGGGCACTGGAAAATGAATAGATCGTATCATGTCTTGCAAGTAACTATGCATGAGTAGCAGGTATAAGAACAAATCTAGAAATACCGAAACAGCAAGGATAGGCAAACATTAACACATAGAATATATGCACAATTTTGTTAGGACAGTGTGTTCCGCAAAATGGAATCTAACTGGCAACCGCACAATTCAGATGTATGAGGCGGGATAAGTATGCGCCACCACGCCTTTTTTTTACCTAATGCACATTATTTTGTCCTCCACAATCCCCGTATGTAAAATAACCCGAGGATGCCTGACTAAAGTAAGACAGCCAAACATAACCTCACAAAATCATAGCAGAATAGTGTTATTGACAAATTGCACAAAACTACATTACTTTGCTATTGGTTCCTCGAGAATAACCTTGTCTCCGAAATATATAACCTGCACCAAAAGACAAATAAATTATTGCCGTAATCCAACAAAACAAAAAGTAGGCCACCTTATACTTTTTAATACCCACAAAATCATGTAGTTCTCATGAATGTGAGAGCCAAAGGAATAAGAGAACTCTTAAACTATTCAATGAAAACACAGAAACAACCTAAACATCCTAGAAACCATACACACAGAGCGAGTCGCTATGATCACAATTTCAAAACAGATTTACGGCCGTTTCCCAAGCATGCACTTCTCATTGATGCTGGTTACTCGGTGGAATGAAGAACTCCTGAGTTTTACTCTATTCAGGAATAACAAACAACTCACAATAAAAAAAAAAAAAAGATCTATAAAAGCAATCCAATGTAATCACAACGAAGAAAAACGAGTTCAGAGCCATTTTCCAAACCTCCTAATCGCATAAACCAATCACTCAATCAACTACCACCGTCACAAACCCATTTCTAAGAAACCAGAACCACCAATCCAATACGCACCTCAAACTCTCCAAACGCCTGCAGCCTCTCAAGAATCTGGCCCATGGGAGCCGAGAAAACCTAACAATCAAAACCAAGAAACCATCAGAAATCCAATCCATCCGTCAAGAATCAAAACCAAACAAACACCAACCCCAAAATCATCACCCTCAAAAACCGAATCAAGAAACACAAGTCAAAAGAGAAAAGAACCTCTGGTCCGCATTTCACCTTCTTTTCCATGACGCATACCCCGATCTTGATCTTCCCCTCCTCCGCCATTACTACCTCTTCCGATCTCGATCCAACGTCTCCCTTCCTCTCCATCGATCACCAAGAAGAGAACCCCAGCGAGCGAGCACGAGAGAGAGAGAGAGAGAGAGAGAGAGAGAGCTCATGGAGAACCCATGCTTGCTTTGCCTTTTATAAGCTTAGTTATCGTTCTAAGAAGAAGGCGGCGAGAGAGCTCCATTTGTTTACCCTTTTTTTAATTAATATTTATTTTTTATAGTTTTCTTTTTTTTTTTAAGAAAAAAAAGAAAAGAAAATGAGGATCTTGAATCTACGGTGAAGATTCGAGAATCAGGGGGAGATTTGATGAGTATCTTTTGATTGGGCTGGGCTTGTGGGCCATATGAATGTCCGTGTGGGCCCATCTTATCAGGCTAGCAGGACCGCCACCTGTGCACTCTCTCGATAATGTTTGCAATTTTTTTGATTTGACTCCTTATAAAATAAATATATAATTTTTTACTATTGATGATTCCTTCATGATCTCTGCCCACTTAATTAAATCTTTAGTTATTTATAAATATGTTCCCATATCTAATTTATAAATAATTTTACAAATAAGTTAAGCACTTATTGTGTTTTTAATAAGTCGAGGGAGAATAGAATGAAGTGAAAAAGAATAGGGATCAAATTGATTAAATGAAAAAACAAATTGGTGGGCGAATCACATTGTTAAACTCTGTATTGTCGGCGATTCTAACTTATTGGATGTCTATCTTCCGTCTGCCTGCTTGGGTAGTTAAACCAATTGATCGGATCATAAGGGATTTTTTATGGTCGAGGCTGAACATTGATAAACCCGAGTGCAGATTAGTCAGCTGGAAAAGTTTTGTGTCGTGCCAGGGAGCAAGGAGGCTGGGGAGATTCTTGACCTACATAACTTCAACCAGGCGCTGTTGGGAAGTGGTGATGGAAGTTAGCCAATGACTGTGTTTGGGGAGGGGCTGAGGTGATCCAGTTTAATTATGGTGGCAATAGTGGGGATCTGTTTCCTGAGAGAAGGGGGAGGATGTCGTATTTCTGGTGTGGGGTCCTGAGCGTGTACCCGGCTTTAAGGTGTTGTGTCTCAAGTGAAATTCGCTCTGGTGCTGATACCTTGTTTTGGAGAGACAGGTGGCTCAATGGCAGAGCTCCTATGTATGTTTGGCGTGAACAATATAGATGTTGTGGGCAGCAGGACTCTACCTTCAAAGATGTGGGCCACTTGCTTTAGGAGCAACCATTCTGTGAGGATGCAGATTTAGTTCAAATATGGGACAGGTGGCGGTCTATCGGAAATGATGAGAGGGACAAGAAAAGGTGGTCGCTTAATGGCAACGGGGTGTTCTCAGTAAAGTCGTTTTACAACTTTCTTAATGATGGGGGTGTAAGGTGTGAGATTGCAAATTTCTTTTGGAAAAGTAAATGGCCCAAGAAGATTAACTTCTTCAACTGGTTGGTCTGGAAAAATAAGATTTTGACGATGGAAAACTTGGAAATTAGGTGATGTAACAAACTCCCGACAGCAACTTGGGTCATGTGCCACGCGAATGCGGAATCAGTGGATTACTTGTTCCTTCATTGTTCGGTCGCTAAGGAGGTGTGGGGCTACTTCTGCAGTTGTTGTGCATTCCGGAGCCCCCGAGTTCGATGAGATGTGTGTGGCTGGAGTGGCGGGATTATGTGAGGCCCGACCTTAGGGTAGCAATGGATTTAGAGATCAAGGCGTTAGTCTGAATATTTGAATTGCACGCAACGATAGAATTTTTAATGTTAAAATTATGCATGCTTATTACATTCTCCTAAGTATTAATCGTATGCTCCTATCATGGTTCGATGCACTTGCAGATGGCGCTAAGGTAAGATTAGAAGACACCATAGCTACCATCAGGTGCAGTCTGGAGTTCCTTGAGTCGAGGAGCCAGAGGGACAGTGGGGACAGTACTGCCAAGGAGGCACCAGACCGAAGCACGGAGTAGCTATTTTCTTTGACTGTGTCCGAGGATGATCTTGTATTCTCGGGTGGTGGTCTGTTTTGTTGCTCTTGTATCACTTCTTGTGGTATGAGTGATTTTGTGGTTCCTAGTTGTATCTGGTTTTATTAAAATTTAATAGAAGTGGTTTACTGTTTTTTTAAAAAAAAGTGTTTAGTGGGACAGATTCAAAAACTAAGGGAAAAAAATAATAATTTTTTTTTAGCACCGGACATGTATGTTGGTTTATCAGCACCACTCACCCACCATTCATATATTTTTCACTAAGTTATATCTAGTTGTTGTGTGTGATAAAACTATTTTTATGCTTTTAATATAAATAATTAAATAGTATTATTCACTCTATTTATTATAATTAAATATTTTTATTTAATTCAAACTCAGGGGTAAAGATGTCGATTCAATTTAATTAGTATAATTAATTATTTAAATAAACTATGTGAAGAATTTTGTATGTGGAAGGAGTTGGTTTTCCAACTTGTGTCCTATAGGATTATAAATAAATAAATAAATGTACTTTAATAAATGATTAATTAAAAAAAGTAGTGGTATGCTTGCAAAAGCGCACTCATAAAGAAAAGAAACTACAAATAACCCTTGACCTAAACTTTGATTAAACTTTCATTAAGGATAAAGGATGAGTCAAAAGGATTGAGTTGGCATCCTTTTCATTAAATTAAAACAAATTTCGGTGGTTTTCTTTATATCTTTTAGCCAAAGTGTTCACCTAAAACTCTAAAAGTTCATGTTTTATTTTTAATATTATTTTTAAAAAAAGGAAGTCTACTTTAGGATGATCATTCATGATAAGCATGTTATTTTCCATGCCTTAATCATTCCACTTTAGTACTTTTTATTGTGCAAAATAAATAAAACTAATTATTAATTGTTATAATTTATCCGACCATATTAAAATATAATAATCAGAAAAAAAAAATCCAAGAGTAGTTTGACTTCAAAAAAAACAAGGGAAATATAATTGTATAAATTGAATATTTATTAATATTTAACTTTTATGAGGCAAACTCTATTGTTGGTCGGCTTTTAAAATAATCTTGATAATTTTAAGACAATATTGACATATAATTCGAAATATAAATAAATTATTATTATTAATAAATTTACAACATCATGTATAAAGTACTAATAAAAAATTAGCAGAGCAAATGCAATCAAACAATATTTAAAGTAAAAAAACTTCAATAAATAAAGGAAAAAAATATTAAAGAGAGCAAAAAAATAAAATAATTACAATATAATAGATTTCATAACTTTTAATACAACTCATTGAACGAATCAAAATCAAAACCACTAATAATAAAATTTTAACCACAATTTTTAGAAACAAATTTAAATTTTAAATCTCTTAAAAAAATTTAATAAAAAAAAGCCCGCTTTTAATCATGACATACAAATTGATAAACAAAATATATGTATAGCCTTATAAGAGTCAACGAGAGAAGGATTTTTTTTTTCTCGTTTTATTTAACAGATATAAGTCAAAGAAAAAGATGATTTTTTACATTTATGATCCTCTTTACTGTTATAATAGATAAATCATTACAACCTAAACTATTGGCATAAAATATGTAAACAAACACTTAAATGTAATAAATATATCTTATTTTTTTAATTATTTTAAA
Source organism: Dioscorea cayenensis subsp. rotundata (assembly GCF_009730915.1). NCBI lineage: Eukaryota > Viridiplantae > Streptophyta > Magnoliopsida > Dioscoreales > Dioscoreaceae > Dioscorea > Dioscorea cayenensis. Next base: position 1,980,893 of record NC_052478.1, read on the forward strand.
GTTTCTTTGGATTTCTCTCAAAGCAAATTATACAACTATTTTAATATTATGCATTGATTACAAGTCATTGAAGATAACAAAGCGAAAGAAGTTGCTATCAAATCAAAAATCTTTAAGGGAAATATAAAGGAAGTTAGAATCCTTAAAATCTATTAGAAATAGATAGTCTATGAGGAAAGGTATGCTATTTTAATTTTAAATATTGATTACTCTAATGGGTCAAAAGTGTATACTTCAAGATGTTACATGAATTAAGGACAAAGTTTATATAATTAAATAAATAATTAGTTAGTCTTTGTAGATGGCTATGTTAGTCCAATAATGTGTGCAGAGTAGGAAAAAATAATCTAATATTCTAAATTTCTAATCACTCAAATCTAATTATATATGTCTTTTTTTTATTAACGAATAAAATAGTAATAGTGGCAATAACTGAGAGATTAAAGCACTTGACTCTTATACCCCTCTCATATTGGTTGAGTTCGGTGATTTGTTTATTTTATAAAATAAAATGTAAATTAATTATTAGAGGAAAAATCTAATGGAGTTTAAGTTTAACACAAACTTTGTCTTCCTAAGAACAAATCAAAATGATTGTTTATATTTATTGTCTTTTTTTAATTAATAATTGATTTTTATTAATAACTAGTATTTTATTAAATTAGTTAAATATTTCAAATTTTTTTATAAATGGTGTTTGGTTGAGAGGGTTGGAACTCACTCTTATAATTCCAATATATTGAAATACAACTCCAAAGTATCTATTATGTTAGATAATAAACAAAATTAAAAAAAATGTGGTTGAAGTGGATTAATTGTTGAGTATCAAATAAAAAAAAATCCTGTGATTATAAGAAATATAAAGAGAAAAACAACTACTAATTTATTTTCATTATGTATTATGGTTAATTTATTTAGAACTCAAAGACAAAATAAAATTTTATTATGTAATCTTTCAAGAGATGCACACAACTCACTAAAAGAAACTTAATTTTTGAAAAACTTTTACCTCCAAAAACAAATCCACTCCTAGTTTTGTGAAAACATTCCAAGTTTGCAGGAAATATAAAATTTTTACAAATTTAAGGATGTTTTTAAGTTTTAAAAATGTAAAATTTATTATAAATACCAACAACCTCTTAATCTATTAACCTAGGTCCATGTACAGAGTGTTCGTGTCTTTTGTAAAGAAAATTAATTTGAACTTTAACTCACGTAGAATGAGGATACAAATATATTGAAATATTAACTCTATATTTGTGTATAATCAGACGTCAAAGGAAAAAATTATTCTGAATAAATGAATATGTTTTATATTTAGTAAAAGATACTAATAAACTTAAAAATATATAATTTTTAAAGAAAAACAAAAATGATGCAGTGCAAAACCAAGAAGGAAATAGGAAAGAAAACAGGAAATGGGAAATTAAAAAACCAGGCCCATGAAATGACAACACAAATAGGAAAATGAAAACAGAAAAAAAAGAAAATTTCTAACTCAACAACTTCAATGTTTTATTTAAGTTTCAGCCGCTAAATTTGAAGTCTAAGGCAAAAGTTGGTGAAATACAAGGAAAATGTGATTGTTTAATCATTTATTTATTATAGCTGAACTCAACCTCCAATTCTTATGGGGCGTTTGGTTGGATGTAGTTGAAAATGCAGTGGATTTGTATTTACAAATCCTTGTATTTGAAAATTCAGGAGAGTCAAATCCAGTGTTTGGTTTGATGTATTTATAATGATAGATCACAGAATTTTGTGTTTGGTTGGAGGGATTTGTAAATTTGAAATTTGGAAAACTGGTTTGATGTAATAATTAATATAAATTATAAAATATATAGTTTATTTTATGTAAATATGAATTCAAATTTCAAATATTATGAGTAATTAATATAATTAATATATACTTAATTTATTATAATAAAATATAATATATTAATTATTTATTAAAATAATTAATATTAATTACACTATAATTATATTTTATTTAATATTTTATAAAATATAATTATAGTGTAGTTAATATTATGAGTAATTAATATCATTAATATATACTTAATTTATCATAATAAAATATCATATATTAATTATTTATTAAAATAATTAATATAATGTGTATTAAATTAATATATATAACCACCAAAAAAATCATTTATCAAATTAATTAATTATATAATTTTATTTATTTATATTCTAACTAAATTCTAGTTTTTTAAAAAATAATTTTAATTGAAAATCCAAATACTGGATTTGGAACTACATCCAATTTGGATGTAGTTCTAAATCCACCAAAATCCAACTAAAGAGGATTTGCAACTCCAGTTGCTTTTTTAAATCCACCTAACTAAACAACTTACTTCAAGGAATTTTATAATTTCAACTACAAGGAGTTTTAAATACTACCAAACAAACACCCCCTTAATATAAAAATAAAAACATTTAACATAAACAACAAAATTTGAAAAATGAAAACAGAGAACATAAGGAAACACACCACTATAGTTATAGCATAAAATAATTTAATCCATAATTAAACATAAATGCAAACTCTAGTATAAACACTACAAAGTTACATAAATAAATGTTTGTAAAATTTTTTTTATTCAGAAAAAAATTATAATTATCACAATTATTCTACTAAATAGAACATAGAAGGAAATGCATCATTCCTCTAATAGAAACATACAAGCAATCTATGATTCTATACAACTTCATCACACCACAATCTTTAAAAGAAAAAAAAAAAGTCACAATTTTGAGCACATGGAAAGGAAAAAAATAAAAATAAAAATAAAAATGAATTACTATACATTAATAATTAATACAAAACAAGCACCTCTCACAAAGATTACTTTCAAGCAAGAGCATGCAACCAAAACAACTATGTATTCATCTTTCATTCACTCAAAAACACAAACTGTAAAAACTACTTCTTCAGTTGAGCTTCATTACCCATCAACAGTGAGCCATCCTTCATAAGGTTGATGCTTAAACTGTTAAACCTCTCTCGAGAATATTGTCGAGAGGCTTTCCTCCAATCAGTGCCAGCCTTCATCATTCCGACGAAGTCCTCATAGCTAATAAGCCCATCCTGAAAATGTGCGTCGATTAAGAACAAGGACATTGAGGAAAATTGTCGAAACAAAAGAATGTGCACATGTATACCTTATCTGCATCTACTTCTTTCACAATGTCGTTAAGCACTTCGGGGTCTATATGACCAGTATTGTCTCTTAAGGCTTCTCGTAACTCATCGATTTCAATAAATCCGCTTCCATTTTTATCGAAAAACATGAAAGCTTTACGAAGATGCTCATCGTTTTCCATCTTTTGCAAGTGAATGGTGATAGCAACAAACTCTCCGTAATCCAGTATGCCATTTCCATCAACATCAGCCTGAAGAAAATTAATTGTATCAAGTTTCGGCAAACTTCAGACAAACCGATTAAAAATAGAATGGAAGTGAAAAGGGAACTCACTGCTTCCATCAACATCTTCATTTCTATTTCAGTCAGCTGGGAACCAACCTTCTGAAGTCCAGCTTTCAATTCTTCGAAAGTTACCTTTCCATCATCGTCAGAATCCATTGATTTGAACATTTCTCTGATTACCTCCACTTCATCGATCATTAAGTGATCTGCAATCACCTGAACATTCCAAATGTAGTAGATTATAGACAACAGGGTATAGCAGGGTTCTCTGCTTGACTGAAGCAAAGAAAAGATATGAAGATTACTGACCCTCATTGCCTTCTTTTTTAATCTATTCATCATTGAAAATTGTTTGAGCCTTGCCCTCACAACATCTCCCAGAGGAACATTTGGAGCTTTCTTCTCATTCTGTAACCATGGATGTTCTGCCAAAGGTGAAAAGAAAAACATGAAATTATTGCTTCACAAAGAAAACTACCACTAGCACAGCAAAGCTGCAAAAGCAAAGGTTTCAACACTGTTATATGATTTGTCAAACATAAATAAACATATGAGATCTATATGTTCATTAATATAACCACAAACTTCAATAGTGGCACATACATGCAAAAAGAGCCATCTTTATGCAGAGGCAAGTATAACATAGCAATTCTACATTCATGGAGAGCAAGAACAATAACAAAATTTATAGAAAAACACAGTAAACTCCAACTCACCAAGCACCTGTTCAGCAGTCAACCGCAGCTTCGGATTAGGCTCCAGCATCTGCTGGACCAAGCTCTTGGCGCTCTCGGAAACATGGGGCCACGGGTCTTTTTCGAAGTCTATCCTTCCCCGGAGTATCGCCTGAGCCACCCCCTGCTCCGTCTCTATCACCATTACAAATTTTCAACTCAAACAAACAAGCAACTCACCATTCAGGCATTTCATCAAACAATTGAGGTACAAGAATTCTCACCAGCCCAAAACGGTGGCACGCCACTCAGCAATATATAGAGTATAACCCCAGCGCTCCAAATATCAATCTCCGGACCATAGCTCCTTTTGAGAACCTCCGGCGCCATATAGTACGGGCTGCCGACGATCTCCGAGAAGCTCTCCCCGGGGCGGAAGAAGACGGAGAGCCCAAAGTCGATAGCTTTTAACCGGGGAATTCTCCTTCTTGTTAGCGTACAAGAAGTTCTCCGGTTTGAGGTCGCGGTGGATGACGCCATAGTGGTGGCAGGTGCGGACGACCTCGGCGATGGTGCGGGCGACCTCGACGGCAGCGCGTTCGCTATAATGGCCACGGGCGACGATACGGTCGAAGAGTTCGCCACCCTCGCAGAGCTCCATGACGAGGTGGACGGCGTCGGAGTCCTCGAAAGCGGCGCGGAGGCGGACAAGGTTTGGGGTGGGAGGGGAGGACGGCCATGATGGCGACCTCACGGCGGACGTCCTGGACGTCGATGGCGGTGCGGAGCTTGCGCTTGGGGATGGACTTGCAGGCGAGGAGCTCGCGGGAGGTGCGGTGAGTGCAGAGGTAGGTGACGCCGAACTCTCCTCGGCCGAGCTCGGCGCCGAGGAGGTAGTCGTCGGTGAGGCGGGCGGCGGCGTTGTAGAGAGAGAGGCCCTTAAGTACGTGGACAGAGTGAGAGGAGGAGGAGGAGGAGGAGGTTGGCGGATCCTGGGATAACGGATGCGGATTCGGGTTGGGTTTGCGCCTCCGCCTCCGATAAGGGGAGGAGCTCGGCGGCGAGTTCCGTTGGTCGTTAACGGCGGAGGGACGGAGGCAGGGGAAACGGTTTCCCATGGTTTCTGGTTTCACAATTCAGAGCAAGAGGTTTTAGAGGCTTTTACTATAAAATAGTTTAGGTTAGAGGAGAAGGGAATGAAAATAAAATGGAATTAAAAAAATAATTAATTATATAATTATATATATATATTGACATAAAAAAAACACTCATACTTGAGCCGGACTCGCATGAATTTACCCATAAGAAAACCCTCCTTAAAAACTTAGCACTATTAATAAAGAACTCTTCTAGATAGTCTGACTTTATCCACATACCCTCATTTTTGTGAAGATAGAAAGTCTAACTCATATTTCATTTAAATGAAAAAAACCTATCGCTTGCTCGTCAAAAGGCCTTTAGAATTTATATATATTTTTGTGTAAATAATTTGATTAAAAAATAATTACAATAATGTTGGAATGTAAAGGTTTATTCAACTTTGGAAAATTTGAATGAATACACGCTTACTTGACTAATTCTTCCATTAATTTATTCTCTTGAATGAGAATTAATCAACTTAAATTAGTTTTTAATTAATAAGATTAAATATAAATGATTTAGAATTTAAAATATTAATAGATTATTATTTTTAATGGTTGGAATAGTCATATAGTGTTAATAAATAAATAAATAAATTGATTTTTAGTTAAGAGACTTGCTATCAAATTAGGTGGATATTTATAGTTTTGCATCTAGAATAGCCTTAATGTCAAAGGTCTCAAAGATTGATGAGAAAAAACAGGGTGCCTTTTGTTTGTCATGTGGAAAATGACTTTCAATTTCCTGATAATGCAAGTTGACCTTGCAAGTTTATTGTGTGGATGAAACTAAGAAATTGTTTTTATTAATATTGTTTCTTATATATTAAATTGGTTTCTAAGATATTTTCAAAGCACCCCGGTGCATAAAATATTAAGCTAAATGCCTCTCTTTTATAAAGTGCAAGATATTGTAATGTTGAGGATTAATCTATAGTTTTGGCTTTTGCTTGATAGACAAGCTCAAGAAGATCAATAGATTATTATTATTATTATTATATTTGATAATGATGACAATCGTCGTCAAAGATGATATATCAAAAATCATAACCTTATAATAAAGCAAGATAATTAAGGCTTCCAATGTGCACTCAAGATAATATATCATGAGCTATAACTTTATAATGGTAAATTTTCTACCATACAACATTTGAAAGGGTGAAAAATATGACTCATCCTAAAAGCCAAAAGAGATTTGGGATGGGCATGGGGTAGGGAGTCCCCGCCCCTCACGGGGATCCGGGCCGGGAATAAAATTCCTCAGTAACTGTAGCAGGGGGTGGGGGCGGGGAGTGATCTCTCCACCCAGCGGAGTCCTCGCCCCGAAATGTTATATTATATATATATGTTGAAATAAAAAAAAATAAATATATATAATATAATACCATGTTTGTTATGAGTAATGATTAGTCTCAATTAATATCTAATTTCATGGATTTTTTCCATTGATTATTGGACTTTTGTAAGAAATTGTTAAAAATAAAAAAATATATATAATATAATATCATGTTTGTTATTAATAAAGATGAATCTTTATTGGTATCTAAGATTCTAAGTTCATGAATTTAAATATTAGATTAGTGAATTTTTTTTTTAAAAGAAATTGTGTTGGGAGCTTCTTTCTCTCAGATTCCCCAATCGGAGTGAGGATGGTCCCCGTCTGGGATGGGGGAATGAGTGGGGAGATACTCCCCATCCCCGCCTCGCCCCGCCCCCATCCCTAGAAGGGATCCATACTAGGACTCAATAAATAGTGAATGCATAACTCATAATAGTACTAAACCCAATAAACATTGTATGAACAGTATCACAAAAGTACGGGTGTTCAAATCCGTGTTTACCCATGCACTACCAAGTGCCTTAATTACCCGCAAGTGTTAGCATAAATAGATTTTTTTTTAAATTCACATGTTTATAAAAAAAAATAAGCTGTTGATTGTATTAACTGTTAATAATAACAATAACAATAATAATAATAATGTGATTTTTTAAAAAAATATAAAAGACATATTTAGTTTTATTTTGGTCTTGTCTCCTAAAATATTTTTATGTGGTAATATGCATTCACTTTATATTACATCTTTGTTTTCATATAAGGTTAGCACTTTATAAATTAATATTTTATATTTAAATTAATGATGCCAAAATATAAGGTTAACACTTTATAAATTCATATAAGGTTACCTAAAATATTGTTTATATATATATATTCAACCAACACTCAATTAAAAATTTATTTATTATTTAACTTATTTTTATTATTTTTTTCGGAAAAATATAGACAAGTAAAAGTTATTAATAAGATTCAAAATTAAATACCAATTACTCCATTCTAGAGTGGCTTTTTTTATATTTGTTTTTAAACATTAAGGAGAAATAAAAAGACAAATATATAGTTTCATAAAAGATTTATTTATATTTTTATAAAAACAGCTAGGAAAACAACCATAAAATCAAACCCTAAATTTCAAAATCCTCTCCTTGAGGCCATCTTTATCAGCACCCAACAACCTATCCACCTCTTTCCCTTCCTTCACGAACACAAACGTAGGCATAGCCTCCACACTCCATTCCCTAGCCACATCCTATAATTACATATATAATTATTACAAAAAATAATAATACTTAATGATGTTAATTAAGTACAAAAATTTAGTTTAAACTGATGCTACAAAGAACTAAATAGTTATCACTGAACATACATACCATAAGTTCATCAACATCAATTTTTATAAAGATCACATCGGTGAAATTCTCAGAATACTCTTTAAATATTGGCTCCATGAAATGGCAAGGCGAGCACCAAGACGCCGAGAAATCGATCACGACCTTATCATTATCCATGTTCATTAGTATGAATTCATTATTATCTAGAGTTAAAAGAGAGAAATGAAATACTAATTTCAATAAAAACATGAATTATATTAATTCACGTATTTCCAAATATAAGACATTTTTATATTATTAAAAAATATTAAAATATCAAATATAATTCTAAAATGAATGAAGATACATATTACGTACCAACTTGTTGCTTGCCTTGAGAGTTTGCCACTTTGAATTCCAAGTGTCTTTTGAGTGAAATATAAGGACTGAAGAGTTGGCATCTTGATCTTGATATTGAGCTGTAGGTTGCGGTTGAGGTTGAGAACCTTGAGGTTGAGAGGAAGAAGATGAACAATTGGAGAAAAGACCACCCATTAATTATCAGTGTTAAACTTAGTATCTTTATTATTATTATTATTATTATTATTATTATTATTATTATTATTATTATTATTATTATTATTTTTTAAAGCTCATATGAATTGTTGTAAGAGAACAAGGAAATATATAGATGCATTCATATGGAGAACAAGCATAAATGCCGGTGGGGAGTACCATCTGTTTTAGAATGAGATGCCCACTATCCATGAGTTGGATTTTTATAATAAATCCATGTGTTGATTTTGCTCTCTCATGACTTACCTTTATTCTTTATTATCTTTTAAATCAACTTTTTTTTTAATAAAAAAGATAAACCACCAAACACGCTAAAAAATAAAAGAGAATCAGGAATAAAGTCACCCTTAATGTGATTAAAAAAAAGCATAAGCTTAATTGTATTGATACCATTTAAAGGAAAATGATAATAGGTGCATTAAGATAAACACATATCATAGCATGATATTAGACACAAATAATATAAACTTATATAAAATCGTGTTTCGGGCACCAATGAAATATCCATGACAGAGACTTAACTATTTTCTTCTTATCACACCATTAAAATTGTAAAAAAAACTCTCAATCTATGGGGAACTAAAAAAAAAATGTGCCAACCTACATGTTCAACAACAATTGGGAAAAAAAGGGAAGAGAAAAAAAAAACCCTATAAGCCCTGTGTACCCTAATGATTACGTCTTTGTTTTCTGTTGTCTTGTAGTTGTTTTTTTGGGTTATTTTTGTTACTTTATTTTTGTTGCATTGTTTGTTTGTTTGTTTGTTTTTTTTTTGAGAAATGTGGATAAACCACTACTTTATTGAAGTCTGTTTGTTTTGCTTTCTTGTTTTTTTAAATAAATCAGAAATTTATTCATGTTTTTTTTTAAAAAAAAATAAAAAAATAAAAAAGTGAAAATGATCCATCAAAAACCAATTGGTACCGAGTTCCTTACATAGGGCATTCGTTTTTGGGTGGACCCTAGATCGAATCTCATGCCCTTGCAAGGTGAGGGCACGAGGTATGTGTTGAGCTCTGCTCCCTACAAGTGCACATTCCTGACTTACCCTTAAATAGAAGTGCTTGTCGTCTATGTATTAAAAAAAAAATTGATCCATCAATACCAACACAGTAAAAACAACAAGTATCAAGCATTTTTTTTTATTTTTTATTTTTTATGTTTAAGATTGTATTTGAGGCCTCACCCGATTTACAAGAAGTATTCAAAGTTATTGATATTGAAACTCAAATTCCTCTGGCATATTTATCTTTGAATTCAGGGTTACAATGGAGGGACCCAAAGTTTTTTTAAAATTTTTTTTTCAAGTAAATTATATTTTAAATAAAATGGTGCCAATATAAAACTATATATAAGTTAAAAAAAAATATCAAAAGATAGGAAAAAAGGAAATAATCTATAGGTTTGTTTGGTGTACCTTTATTTTTTTTTTTGAATAAGAGTACACCTTTATATAAAACGATTTTTTATATTGGATTTTTAAAATTTTTCAAGAGAGGTTTGATTTTTTTTTTTTACTTTACATATGCAGGCTATTTTTTTTAAATATTGCATTTTTATATTTTATTTATTTAAATACATATTTTAGACTTTATTTACCAATATGCACATCACATATGACCCTGGCCCCACTTCACAAACATGTCTCCATAGTTTTCCTTATCATTTTCTTCTCCTCGTCGCCGTAAAGATGGTAGTCAAGGCCTACATAGAAGATGTGAAGGCACTAGCCATAGGGATATAGATGAGGTGTAATGCCCTGGATAGTCCCTCTAATATAGTCAATTTATCATTTTGTCCCTCTAATATAATTTGTCTTTATAAGGTTCAGTATTTTACTATGTTGTGAAATGTAAATCTTTCCCTTTAACATAATTTGTGCCTAAAAAGTTCTTAAAAGGGACTTATATTTTATAACATGTTAAAATATAGTGATCTTCTAGGGACAAAATATATTAGAGGGATCAAAGGGGCAAATTGACTATATTAGAGGGACTAAATAGGGTATTATACCATATAGAGGACAAGGATGTGGCCAAGTTGGTCTTAGCCATGGCAAGTGGTTGGTGAACGGAATTCATAGTCGAGGTAAGGAGTGCTAGAGTCTCTACAAGTCTCGGGCTTGCAACTAACACACACCAGTGGGGAGTGTGTGTGCATGGTGTTGGATGAGAGGGCACGGGTTGAGTATAAGCAGGCTATGGAGCACGTTGAAGTAGCACCGATCGAGGTCGTGGTTGGGAGGAGGAGGAAAGAGTGAGGGAGTTGGAAGGGATGGACTTCATGGTGGTGGATTTGAGGAGAAGGGATGCCGAGCGTGTGTTTTCTCCATGCCAATGAGGTCACTGATACTGGTGACGTGTTTGTGAAGAGAACTACTCCCTCCATTCCTTTTTAATTGTCACATTTTTGAGCTCTTTTCAATTCCTTTTTATTTGTCACATTAGAAACTTTGTGCAGTATTAAATAATTTTTTTCAAATTTACTCTTTTAATTTAATGTACTTGTGCATTTTTCAATAAATCAAAATCAACTAAGCATTAAATTATATTCTATACTAGTAGGTTTTAAATAGGGGTAGTTTTGGAAAGTAATGAATTTTTTTATATAAAATATAGATAATTAACTAATTTTAATCAAATTTTTTCTTAATCGGTGTGAATTAATTAAATGTGACAACTAAAAAAAAACGGAGGGAGTATATATGGGGACATGTTTGTGAAGTGGGCCATGCGCATTCGCTTGCGTGAACGCTTGATTTTGACTTCTTCACAATCAACAGAATTACAAGCTCACGGATTTTGCCGGAGAAGAAGACAATTGGTCGGAGAAGAAGACTCCATGGGATTAAAAATTAATTAAAAAATGAGCCCCACCACTGGATGCATATTTCTGTAATTAATTTCATAGTATGTGCATTTCTGTAATTATTTTTTTATAATATTAAAAAAAGCCACACATGCATAGTAATTTTTTTAAAATATAAAATATTCATTTTCTAAAAACACTATCCACCACCAAGTTTGCTATAAGACTAAATAAACTCATATATATATATATATATATAGGTAATATGAATCCATATAATTATAATTTTTTTTTACAAATTTTATATATTAAAGTTAAAAAGAAAACTACCGTAGAAATGGATACGCAATTAAGATATTTAATTTACATGCAAAACTTTTTTTAAAGATTTAAATTGGAAGCTTAATTTTTTAAAGTATTTAAATAATGCATTAGTTTATTCACAATAAAAAAGATTATGATCACAAATATTAATAAAATAAAACAAAATGGATAGACTGTATAGATAAATAATACAATACACAAATTGCTTTGTTTCATTCGCCATTAAATTATAGAAAAAAAATTCATAATTAAAAAAAACCACTTTTCCCTTGTTAATTCCTCCCAAACAATGTTTTGAAAACCGAACCGGACCGGCCTTTGTTTCATTCCGAACTACCGGAATGATCTAGAAATTCGAGTTTTAAGTAATTTTTTTAACTTTATGATTGTATTCCAGGCAGAACACGAATTGTATAGGAACAATGATCAATTTTAGCGCGAATAGAAAAAAAATTCATAATTAAAAAAAACCACTTTTCCCTTGTTAATTCCTCCCAAACAATGTTTTGAAAACCGAACCGGACCGGCCGGCCGGTCCGACCGAAATAACCGGAAACCAGATCGCAGTCAGGTTTGGGTTAATACTGATTTTTGACCAAAATTGAAACCGGTCAAACTCGGATAGAACCGGCGAACCGGAACCGAAAAAAACCCTGTTTTCTGAATTAGGTTTAAGTTTGATGATCCCTTTTGGAATTTTTCTATCAGTCACATACTCCTCCCTTAGCCACCCGATCCTTGATTCCCCTGCGAGGTTTGCTCCCGGACCCCAGTGTTCCAAACACTGTCCCGACTCCCAACTACTTGATGCCGCATTCAGCCATTTGATCCCCTTGAGAAGAAAACGTCTTTGTGCAAGACTGCAAGCTTCCAAGTTCCAAGTCAGCCCTGTTCTTTTGAGTCTTTGACACATTAACAACCCTTCATCTCTACTCATTTCCAATCTTTCCTTAATTCTCATAGGTGGAGGAGCTCTTTCCATACTCATAATCAGATTTTTCCACTCTTATTCCAATCTCCTAGATGGTATTCTAGTGTTTTGTTTTTTTTCATGTTTTTGATATTGTGTATTATGTATTAATCATGTGATGATTTTATATTAGTGCATTAATTCAATTGATTTTATTAGTGTTTGAGAATTTCAAGTAAGAATGGTTAATGATTTTTATATGAGCATATCGGTTATTATCAAATATATATCCTTGTTCTTTGTAACCCAGAAATCCATATATGATGATAAAATGAAATTCTCAAGCCAGAGTAAACTCACTGCTACTTCTTCTTCAAATAACATAAATGCTCGAGTGAAAAATTCATATACAACTAGTTCAAGATCACAATCATATGCAGGGGAAATTATGAGCCAAAATGTTTCACCATCAATATATATTATTTAATTTTTTATAAAAATATTTATAATTTTATATTATTTTAAATATATATTTATGATATCATCCGGTTCAACCGGAATGAGTCATCCGGTCGGACCGAACAACCCACGACCCAAATCTAAGGCCTATTTGCTTCCGGGTCAGATTTTAAAAACATTGCTCCCAAACCTCTTCCTCTCAGAACAAGAACTCACGAACCACTTTTCTCCGTCACCAAACCTTTCCACATCAAGAAAATTTTGAAAATAAAATTCCACAGTGAGATTCTTGCAATTAGACCCCTTATGTTTAAAAAGCCTATTTGCATTGTGTTTGGATTTTACTTTAGCAATAACATAGTTGACTTTAAAGGGTTTTACATGCAAATAACATCATCAAAGGCATATAACTAAAATTTAAATATTTACAGGGACGTATATAAAAATAGCTACTACCAACTTCACAGGATTATAATGCAATTTTAATATTTTCAAGGGTGTATATGCAAAACAACCTCCAATGTGAGCTTGCGCTCTTCTTCCCTTCTTCTTCCTTCCGTCTCCAATGGCGGCAACGTTTGCAAAGATAATAAGCTTCCTCAGAGCCAGAGGGAACCTCCCCTCACTCCCAAGCTCCTCAAGGAGCCATCTTTTCTCTTCGAGAACCCCATTCTCCGCCCCTCTTGCCACATCTCCATTGCGCACACACCCCGCCAAGCTCTCCTTCAAGCTATTCATTCAATGCATTCTCTTCAGACTTTGATTCATCTCCGGGTTCACTGCACTTCCCTCCATTTTTGCTCAAAAGGATCGTTTTCACTGCTTTGCTATTGGTACTCTGCTTCTTCGTTTCCGGGATCTCTCTCGCTGCGGATGATTCAATCAAAGCCTCTGGGCTCGGATTGAAAGTTGCGGCGGCGCTGCGAAGGTCTGGATGGCCGGACGAGGCCATTGTTTTCACGCTCGCTACACTACCGGTGCTGGAGCTCCGGGGTGCCATCCCTGTTGGATATTGGATGCATCTCAATCCTCTTCTCCTCACCATCCTTTCCATTCTGGGGTTTGCTTCTTATACTGAAAAATCTTCTTTTGATCGATGAATTTAAACAGTATTTCAATGGGAATGGAAAAACAAGCTTCCTTGGTGGCATTTTGGTTCTTTGCTTTGATGCTCTTCCATTCACCATCCTCTCCATTCCATGCTTTGTTTCTAGTATTGAGAAAAATGCTTCTTTTATCCATGAATAGATTAGTGATTCAGTGTCAATAAGCAGCAAACTTCTTGGATTCAATGCATTTGATTTCTGATTGGAAAGGCATAGTTCCAATCCTCTTCTAATTATTTCCCATCTCCATTCAAGGGTTTGCTTCCTATTTGAAGAAAAAAAAAGGGAGTTCTTTTATCCATGAATTTGATTAGTGACTGGATGGGAATCAGAACAAGCTTCTCTGGTGCCATTCCTGTTGGTTTAATCCTCTTCTACTCATCATCTTCTCCATTCTAGGGTCAGTTCCTTGTAATTAAATAAAAAAGCTTGTTTTATTGTTATTATTAGGAATTCATTAGATAGTAATGAAAACAAGCTTTTTTTGTGGGATGATTGTGCAGGAATATGGTTCCTGTGCCATTCATTATCATATATTTGAAGAGATTTGCGGAGTTTGTGTCTCAGAAGAGTGCCTCAGCAACTCAGTTTTTGGACTTCATCGTCAAGAGGGCAAGAGAAAAAGCAGGGCCAGTGGAGGAGTTCCAGTGGCTGGGGTTGATGCTGTTTGTGGCAGTGCCATTCCCGGGGACCGGGGCTTGGACCGGAGCTATCATTGCTTCAGTCCTCGACATGTCATTCTGGTCTGCAATCACTGCAAATTTTGTTGGTGTTGTTCTTGCCGGGCTGTTGGTGAATTTGCTTATGAATCTTGGATTGAAGTATGGATTTGCTACTGGTGTTGTTCTCTTTATCATCTCCACCATTATGTGGAGTGTTCTTCGGAAGTTTAATACATCGAAATAATGGTAATTGTTCTTTTCCATATTGCAGCAATTTCAATATGTGGTCAACTGAATCTTGGATTTCTTTGATTGTTAAGTGTTCAATAATTTGAAATCAACCGTGTTAATGTAATGCTTACAAAAGGCTGAATTTTGCATTTGTGTATCAATGCTACAAGCTTACGACACATCTACAAACAATGAAGATTTTCTTTCATTTAGGTGACTGATAGTCATTCACAAGCTAATTTGATAAATATGGATTTACATACATAGGTTCGTGCAAGTGTTGTATATGGCTTATATGTACTGACTAAGGAGATTTGGATTCCACAGTCCTTTGTTGGAGGTACGATTAGATAGGTTGGGCGATGCAGGAACAATATCTTGCGGTATGGTACAGTATGGGGATATTTTTGTAATATATACCACGTAGGAGTTTGTGATACATACTAGGTAGGAATAGAGTATTATAAATACTAATATAACCCTAATTATTGAGTTGTGTGCTAAGACTAACTGGACTAACCAGGTATAACATTAGGAAAAAAATACTGGAACTGAATGTGAAGATCACGGTGTATACTTGTACGCATTTTGCGTCTATTCTTAAAGCATCCTTGTCTTTTATTTTCCAGTTCTTTGTATAGTTATAAAATTTTCGCCAGCCATAAGCATATACTTTGTATGTTTCAATCCTGAAGCAACCTGTTTTCTAGGAAGTTATGAAGTACCCTTTGATATTTCATTCTTCTGTTGCTGTTTCTTGAGGCCTCACTTTCCTCCACTTGTCTTGCTCTTTCTGCCTTTGACATTCATTGTAATTGCCTTGCCTTTCCAACTAGTCACAGATTTTTGACTTCATTATAATTTTTTTTTGTTTTTTTGAAAAAGTGGATAAACCACAATCATTACTAAAGGAAATTAACTTATCAATATAAAATATTTTAAACTTAATTTTTAATTTTTCTTTTTTAATTAATAACAAGTTTGTGTGTGTGTATATGAGATGCTTACTAGAGAAAAGAACGGATGTGACTGAGGGAATCAATGAGGTTACGAGATGTTTATCAATGTAACTGAGGGAATCAATGAGGTTATGAGATGTTTATCAATGTACCTTTCCATTTTGTAACCTTAGTTTCAATTTGATTTTTGCTTTTC